>NW_024039643.1:0-272150 GCF_016077235.1 Cyprinodon tularosa
GATTGCACTTTGGGTGCACAAAGACTTTGGATCTCCTGCCAGGCTGGTAGGAGGCTCCTTGCAGCCAACGAACAATTTTGTTTCCACTTTGCTCTGACTTTTGTCAGTCCACAACCTGCACTGTACCAAGCACTTTAAAGAGGAATTTGCTTGGGACCTTTAATCAACCCCAGCTTGGGGTGAATGGACTGAAGGGATGTGGTTTCATTAATTGTGGAATTGATTAATTTTGTTTTTCTTTTTCCTCTTTATTGTTTTGTTTTCTTTCTTTTTCTGCGCATTTTATATGGCCATTTGGATGATTCATTGATGTTGTAAATATGTATAAAATTTTCCTCACTATAAATACAAAGCACTCGCAACTGCAAACTTCAAGTCTCTGTCTGCTGTTTCATGAGTCGTACCTATATTCTGAGAACTAGCCTATTGACCTTATTTGTTATGATCTATTTGCATTAATTTAAAATATAGTATACTGTTTTTTTACAGATATGCTACACGAGGTATTGCATTGAACTCATTACACTGATATTGTGCAGTATTTTTGCAGTATTTTTTGATGCAACTTTTCTACTTCTGTTATTTGCTGTTGTTTCTAAAGAAAATGCATAATGATATTACAGCTTTCATTGATTTATTTCAAACTTGAAACTTTGTTTAGCCTGTAAGGTGTAAAAAAAAATAATAATAATAAAAAAAAAATGTTAACCGATTAATCGAATCGAATCGTGGTGTATTCTTGAGTATCGAAAATAATCGAATCGTTGGGTCAGGAAATCGATACTGAATCTAATCGCCATGATGGATGTGATTTACACCCCTACTCAGCAGCCATGGGCGGTGGTTGTTTGTTTTCACCGATTTCAGACCCAGGTGCTAGTGGTGCATGTGGCTCGAAAACTGCGTGGTAAACTGAAATATAAAGATTCTCCCATTCACATTTTTGAGGACAACAGCCCAGAAGTTTTGGAGCAGCTTGGAAAATATCAAGATGTCAAGAAGCAGTTGTACAACATGGGCCTCAAGCCAGCGCTATGTTATCCAGCTAGGCTGTTTATTGTTACTGAGGACGGCTTGAGAAAGTTCCTGCATTCTGTGAGGGAGGCCAAGGATTTCATCACCTCCCGCACTCTCCCGGTGAATGTTGACCCCGAGCCTGCGGAGGACTGATTTCTGTTGGAAAAAATATGTGCAGCATTTTCGTTTCTGGCGACTATAACTATTTTTGTTCTGTTTTACCTATTGCTGTATGGCAGCAGGGACAACAGCTTTTTGAGTTGATATTATTGCACTTTGCTGCTCTCTATTCTTGGTTTTAAATATAGTTGGTATTGTGATCTGTGTGTTTTTTTAATTTTTCTTATTATTTTATTAGATTTTTTTTCATTTATTTATTTTATTCTTATTTTAATTTTATTTATTTTTTTTTTGTTGCTAATATTACCGCACTTATGCTTATAATTTTATTTCTTTCTTTCTTTTATTTCTTTCTTTATTATTATTATTTTGTAGTTTGTACTATTACTACCAGTTACTATGGCCAATGTGTGCCTTATTGCTTAGGCAACCAGGACTGTTGGATGCATGGAAGTCTTATTGGTGCAATGGACACTCGATTTTGTTTTTCACACATGTCCTAATCTCACGTAGTTTTGGTCCAATATATTTACCACATTAGGCTTGGCCTATGGCTGCACCATTGCTCCTAATCCATTGACTGAAATGTTTGGTGTCCTTCCCAGTACTCACTTGCCCAAGGTGTTAAAAGGTGTTGTTTCATTCACAACCCTGCTGGCCCGTAAATTGATTATGCTTAATTGGAAACTTGCCCATCCTCCTTCACATATCCGCTGGATCCGGGAGGTACTCTATAATCTGAAGCTTGAGAAACTCAGATTTTCACTTAAAAGGTTCTGGGAAATCTTTCAGTTCCAGCTGGGACCCTTTCCTACGACACACAGAATCTCTTAATTATAAATCTCAAGAACTGAGAGTTGAGTAGGAGAGAGGGTGTTTTATTTATTTACCAGTTTTTTTATTTGTTTATGTGTTTATGGCATTCTGATATGTATGGGTATATGTACGTATATATATATATATATATTATTCTTTTCTCCTCCTTCTGATTTTCTATACTAATATTTTTATTTGATTACTTTTATTTATTTGTCCCTAAAGAGTAAGTGTGTGTATTAGGGGTGGAACGGTTCACAAAATCCACGGTTTGGTTCGATTCACGGTTTCGTGGTCACGGTTTTCGGTTCGGTTCGATTCGGTATATGTTGATTGTTACACTGAAATCCCATAAAAATTTATGAAATTAATGAAAAAATCCCCCCAAAAATAATGGATTGTAATTATTTTAAATGATCCGCGGAAACCCTGAATCATTTCCACATGTTTTGCTGCTTTGAATTTAATCATCTGGCGCATGCTCTCTACCATCTCCAAGGGACTCAGAGCGGAGCGGACGCGAGCCACAGTGGAGGCTGTAGGCTTTGCTTTGTACAGGCGGTCTGGAGCGCAGCGGGGCGGAGCGCTGACGGAGTATGAGGGATTTCGGGGTTAGCATGACATGTTGGTCATGTTGCTGTTAGCATAAACAAAACGTGTTGCACAATGCTTGCACACTGTTGCACTTTTATCCACAACTTTCTTTCCACCGTCATCGTAGGTCACTCTAAATGCAAAGTGGTCCCATACAGCAGACCTATAAAGTGCTGCTGGCGCGTCTTCCAACTCCTGTTCTTTCCCACTCGCCATACCCACACAATTCTCCACAACTGATTTTTTTCTGCTACGCTCGGCTACGCTGCTTCGCTTCTTCTTCTTCTTGTTTACTACTGGTGGTTGGCTTTGGTCGCAGTACCGCCACCTTCTGCTCTGGAGTGTAAACGCTTCGCCTATGAGAAAAAGGAGCAGCGCATGAACCGAACGAAACACACGCGAACCGAACCGAGACAGTCGAACCGAACGGTTCGGACGGTTTTCATAAATCGTCCCATCCCTAGTGTGTATGTGTGTGAATGCTTGTGTGTTCTGTCTGTCTGGTCAAGAAGGCTTGTAAAAGTGAGGGTGGGGGTTTTTGAACCTTGTTTTGAGGTGTTTACATACAGATGTGCAACTAAATGTGTCATCTTTATATTTTGTACTCTGAATGTTATTGTTTGAAAAAATCTTCAATAAATATAGTTGGGGGAAAAAAAAGAAATAAACTGAAATAAATTGAATATAAGTTAAGAAGTAGATTCAGTTGAGGGGTACCCACTGAAGGCTCAGGTACGCCAGATGCACCACCCGCCACAGTCTTTAAATATCTCCAGAACTTTCCCTATAACTTGGCTGATGTGTTTCTTGGCCTTCCAAAACTCTGATGCCTTCAAATATGCTGAGATTTAGAATTTAGATATTATTTCCATGGTATCAAAGTTAATTGGTTGAAGCTTTTACAGCCCACCCTGCTCAGATGCTTTCTTTGTATATTTTCATGCCAATTTAGAATCACCTGCTGCTTTGGTTTGAACCTTAGCTTGATTTCCTCCAAAATAAAGTGACATTTAGGGTTCACACATGGTGAAAGGTTAGAGAGGTATGAATACTTTTTAAAGCACTGTAACGAGGAGCAGGGGAAGATATGGATACAGGAGAGGAACTAGGAAGTAGTGTTATGGTCTGAATGGTACCTGAGAATATACCGCTTGTATTCCCATTAAAAAAGTTGGAAAGCAATCTGACCTAACCCGCCGTGGTGATGAAGTTCTTCTTTATTTAGGTGTTAATCCCACAGCAACACACTTTTACTTCATTCTCCACTGATTTTTGTTTCCTTTCAGCTTTTCCTTTGTTCATCCACCATAATCCTGTCATCCCCTCATCAATCAGTCCATCCATCCGTGCTCCTTCTGTTCACCCGGAAACTGTCTGCTATAACCAGTATTACCCCACCCCGCAGTAACATGTGCTTTGCTGCAGTTCTCAGCACTTTTATTCTGTAGGATGAACCAAAGATAATTCAGTTTGCTGGTGCAGGAATAACCCAGGCCTGCAATGACATTAATGGTCATTTCCAGTCTGTGTTTTGAGTGTGTTTACAGTCTGTGCCATTTATTGAGCCAAATGTTGATAGCAGAGATCAGATTGTTTGGATGCAGCTCTGACTGTTACTCCATCCTTTAAGCTTATCCTTCTGCACTTTCATTTAGTGCAAACATGTCCATCCAGACTGTTCCTTCACCCACTTCTGCCTGCGCTCCGAAACATTTAACAGTCTCTCTTCATGCTTTTTTATTTTCCATTTATGGCCAATTTCAGTAAAGAAGGGTCACTTTGAATTAACTGCAAATATTAATATGGAGGTCAAGTTTAAACGCAATGGCGTATAAAGGAGGAGGAAGTGTGGAAGGAGAAAAGCCAGTATTAAAGAAAGTCAAGGAATAACAGAGCAGAACAAGACGAAAAGAAAATGAGGGGAATGATGATTTAAAAAAGTATGGTGGTCAATAAAGATGCCGTAAACACCAAAAGTACTGCAAACACAACAATAAGACAAACATACACAAACACTGATAGTAGCACAAACAACAGCAAATTAAAACTACACTTTGTAAGTTTTTACCAAAATATCATCTTTGTTTGAGATTAAGCAAATGTTTTTTTAGGTTAGTATTCAGTACTTGGAACATATCAATGCTTCATGCAGGCTGGTCTCCTCAAAAACTTGTCTATGTAACTCTAGAAGGTTACTGAATGCGTCCAGCCACCCAGAGTGCCACTGCAGTTTCAGCTCCCCTCAAACAGGACAGCTAACTAGCACCCTTGATCCAAAGTTTTCTAGTATTAGATCCCAAATCGTAGAGGGAGGATGATTAATTTGGGTGTTTTCAGATACTTTTAGAGGAGCTAAACCTGAAAGTTACACGTCTAGAGCCCCTAGTGGCTAAACGTTGCACAGTGTAGCTATAAAGACTGTGGCTTGACCAGACATCCGTCCTAACCTCTAAAGCCGGGCGTAAACTGTGCGATTTTCGGGGCGATTTTCAAGTTGTCCGAGAATCTTTCGATCGGGCTTACTTTTAGCCTGATCTTGCATTGTAAGGCGTGTAGTTTACAAGGGGTTAGGTGGGGTGATCAGCCTCTCACGACCACCTCCCGATCAGGAATCGTGAGGTCGGGAGAACCGTCCTCCAACCGTCGTGGGCAAATTACTCAGTGCGCATTTGGTTGCTATGGCAGCGCTCCAAAGCTCCTCTCGACAATTTCGATACGTTCACATAATATGACGCTTAATTCGATAGAGACTAGACATCAAACCCACATCTATGACTGCCAACGCCTGCTGGAGATACGGTCAACAAATGTTATAAATTCAGACATTTTTGACCGTTTAAAAAGCTGCAGAGTTCTACGGACGGATATAAACAAAACAACAGCGAAACGTAACTGCCGGAGGAAGAGATGTGCGAGACGGAGAAAGCGAGGCTGCAGAAGGGGGCTAACTGCAAAGCTAAGGAGAAATCCCCACAGACCTCTGCTTTCTATCAATCCTGGTCTCCAACGTCCGCTCGTTGGATAACAAAATGGATCATCTCCGACTGGAACTCTCATCAAGGAAGGAGATTAGTAACTGCTGCACCATCATTCTGACGGAGTCATGGCTGCATCCAGCAATACCAGTCGATGCTATTAGCCTGGAGGGGCTAACGCTATACTGCACAGAAAGGAACAAAGAACTCAGCGGTAAGACTCGGGATGGTGGGCTCTGTGTTTACATCAACAACAGCTGGTGTAAAAATGCTAGACCAGTCGCCAGCTTCTGCTCTCCTGACATCGAATTTCTGACTGTTAACTGCAGACCGTTCTATCTGCCCAGAGAGTTCAGTGTGGTTAGCATCACTGCTGTTTATGTGCCCCCCAGCGCTAACACTGAAGAGGACATGAAGACTCTATACCAGGCTTTTCATCATTGCTGGGGATTTTAACCAGGCTAACTTGAAGACTGTTCTCCCTCATTTTTACCAACATGTGGACTTTGTAACTCGGGGTGAAAACATTTTAGACCTGGTTTACTCTAACATTAAAGATGCATTCAGAGCAGCCCCCACCTTGGTTCATCAGATCATCTCTCTGTCATTCTTATCCCCGCATATAAGCCCCAGCTGATCAGGGCTAAACCGACAGTTAAAGAGGTCAGAGTGTGGTCTGAGGGTGCCATGGAGACACTCCATGACTGTTTTGAATGCTCTGACTGGAACATCTTCAAGGCTGAAGCAACATATGACAACTTATTAAATATAGATGAGTATGCCATGATTGTGTCAGGGCATCAGCATCAAAAACAACATCACCACCCGGGCCAACCAACCACCCTGGATAAATGGAGAGGTTCGGAAATTGCTAAAAGCCGAAATTCAGCTTTCAAGTCTGGTGATAAAGAGTCACTGAGAACAGCGCGTACCAACTTAAACCGTGTCAATAGATCAGCGAAGCAGAACCACAGCCAGAATATCCAGGATCTTTTCCACGATGACAGCAACACCAGGAGGATGTAGAAAGGCATTCGGATGATCAGACTACAACACACCCTCCCCCCCGGTAGATGCAGCAAACACTGACTTCATAAATAAACCAAACAACTTCTTTGGAAGGTTTGAGGCACTAAACAGCCTCCAGCAGTGAAAGCTGTTCCACACCAGGGGGAGGAGCCACTAAACCTGGACGTAGCTGAAGTGAGGAAAACTCTGAGGAGAGTCAATCCAAGGAAGGCCCCAGGGCCTGATAACATACCTGGGCAGGTGTATAAGGAGTGTGCAGATCAGCTGGCTGATGTCCTCACAGACATCTTTAACACCTCGCTGGACCAATCCATAGTGCCAGCCTGCTTCAAGTCTGCCATCTGAAACCTCAGGTCACCTCCCACTGAGCATCTTTAAGTCACATCAAGAGCCAAGTCAGTTTGTTGCTCTCAGGTTGCTGGTTCAAGTCCAATAACTCCTTCTGGCGGATTTCCCAAGATTGCTTTGAAAGTACAGGTGAATCTAACCTCCTGGATCCTGACTGTCATCATCCCCTGACTAAATTCCTGACACATACCTATCATCCTTGATCCTGGATTTCTGTTCATTTACAGACTCTGTGAAATTAACTCTTTAAATCATTTCCAGATTGCTGATTGTTGTTCTGCATGCTGGTTAGATATTTACCTAAAACATGACATGAACAAGATTAACAAACAGATTCTCTGTTTAAAAATGGTTCAAAGTAAAACATCACTTTTCATTTTTCTCTCCAAATCTCCTCTAGATGGAATTTAGATCATGTCTTTGGATCATGTCTTCTGATAAATATTCATAATGTAGTTGGACCGATACATCGGCCAGAAGATATTTTTTGGTCAGTATTTTCTGGTATGGGCCGATGTGTGCTGATCCATTCAGCTTTGAGATATCATGCCTTGATTCCGTGCATCGTCACTTCCCTGTAATTCTATGGAGCCAAATTAGGGCCATAAAGATGGTTAAAAAACATATATTGTTTAAGATGAAACAAAATAATTATTTTTAAGTAAAGTCGTTTAAATAATTTATTTTTACTTTCAAATCTTTCTTTGCAGTTTTTTCTTTCAGTTTAAAAAAATGTTTTCTCTTAAGAAAAAACAACAAAAGACAACTTTTCTGTCTAAATTTAGCTCCAGAATTTGCTACCGATTGTTAATGTTTGATTAGTTAATAAAAGTTTCTCTTTTGTTTAAATTGAGACTTGTGAATCATATTCTTATCAATATATCATATTTATCATTTAAATTGAGGAGAAAGAAGCAATAAATGCTTGAAAAGTCAGAGCCAAACTATCAGCAGTACATATCAGGGATCAGTCAGACTGGTTTCAGCATCGGCCTTAAAAACCTGAGGGTCTGGTCCTACATCAGGTGCTGATTGTGTCTCCCTATTGGTCTGGAGCTCTTCTGTTATTTGGAGCTAGTTTGCAGCTTTTTCTAACTTTTAGTTGCTTTTGTGTTGGCATTATTTATGTATTTGCAGGTTATTTTCTGTAGTCTGCTCCATATCAGCCTTGTCAAGCTGAACCACTTCCATATGAGGGACGAGTCCCTTTACTCGGTACCGACTCTTCAGATTGGCCGGCAGCCATGGCCTTAGAAAACAGTAAACAGTGCAGCGCGATATCAGGCAGAAACAGGAAGCAAACATGCAAGGAAAAAAAAAAAAACTTCTTAAATTTTAGCAAAATTTTAGCAAAATTTCAAATTGTGGACTTTTAAAAACACAAATTAATCAAATTAATTTGATTCATTGCCCAGCCCTATAATAGGGATTATTAGCCAATAAAGGTGCAGATATTTTAAGCTGTGGTCGTCTGTGATTATTTATGCAGGTTTATCACTCGGAGCCTGATCCACCCTCCTTTGGTTTGACGCTTGAAGAAACATAGAATATTTCCTTTGGTTGGTGGTTAATAGTTCTGCTAGTCTAAATTACTAAAGTGGTCAATGACACCTGGATTCTAACCACCGGTCAGGAGGTCCAACTTTGGGTAAAAGACTAAAGACCCTGTAAGTAGGGATGCACGATATAATCGGCCCCCTATCGGTATCGGCCTTAAAACTGAATATCGGACATCGGCCACCCCACCGATATTTAACCCGATATTTGATCAGCTTCTGAGTTTCTAAAGTCTAAAAAAATAAAATAAAATACTAGTTCTTCTTCTTCCTCAAAAACTTCTTTTTTACAGACTTAAAAACTTCTAAAGACGAGGAAAAAATATTGATCCATTAAAATATCCCAATATCTTCATATGCTGATATATTGCCATTTAAAAACACCATATCAATCTCTTTTACTAATGAAATATTGCTATATGTCATCGTTATGCTACGAAATCCCCCGAAAATTCACGAAATGTTGCCATATTTTTATATGTTGATATATTGACGCGGTATCGATCTATTTTACTCACAAAATCTCACAAGAATTTGCAAAATATCACGAGAGTTTGTAACAGAACGAGGAAATTTCATGCAATTTTGAAAGTAAAATAGATCGATACCGCGTTTTTAAAAATCTATTTGATATCAGCCTATGAAAATATATTTGAGTATATTATTTTTCAAAGTGTCAGAAATGGATAACAAAAGTGCGATTTTCAATGACTACTTATTTTTGTCCAGCTTTAACATCGGTATCGATATCGGTTATCGGCTACATGAGTTTTAAAATATCGGCATATCGGATATCGGCCAAAATCCCAATATCGTGCATCCCTACCTGTAAGAAAGCAGATTTCACTCATTTAACTTATTATCATTCATTAATTTTCCCTTTGATTATAATAACTTATTAATTAGCTACACCTTCAGTCCTAGTTATTTTATATATTTATGATCTGCTGGTAAAACTACACAACATTAGTTCTAGTTTCCAGTTCTTTAACCATTAACCTCTGCGTTATGCCAGCTGCCATGCAGACTCACCATTAGTGGTGCTGGATTGTAGTCTCTGGCACAGGCCGTCTGTGTCTCCATAACAGTCCTGGATCTTCTGTAGAGCATCAGCTCCTCGCAGCTCCATCAGCTCCCTTAGCTCCTTCACTGTGACCCCAAAGTCTCCCCCTGCCAGGCTGCCATCTGCCCTTCCTCCTCCTCCGCCCCTGCCTCTAGTCCCTTTGGGATAAAACTCCACAGCGCTGTTGGCCATTTCCCCCATTGTTGCTGTTGTTGACATGTCAGTTAGATACTTTCTCTGTTTTGGTTCTTTCTGTCCGTGGTCGGCTCAGCTCCTCCTTCCGTCTGCAGGTGAAGAGCTGCTCATGTGCTTCAAATGTTTTTATTTAGACCAAGTGACTGAATGAATGACCTTCCACTCTCCTTTATTCTTGCTTAGGGCAATAAATAGGTCTTGGTTGTCTTTTCTCCCTCCTATCTGCCTTGACCTAACCTCCCACTGCTCCTTTAAATCTCCATAACTGAAGGAGGAAGGGGAGGAGGGTGAGGAGGATGGAGGACAGCAAGCAGGAGCACTTCAGATACGTAACGTCGGAATGAATCCAGCTTTCTCCTCCTTCGTCTCCACGGCGACGGCACTCTGTCCCCCTTCCTCCTGGGTCACGGCTGGTCCATGGACAAACGGACGGACATGCTGGCGGACGGGAATAAAGCAATGGATGGAGAGAGGGCGAAGTCGGCTGGTAGATCCCAGACAGGAAGCAGATCCAGCTTAGAGGCAGCTACTGCTGCACCGGCACCTGAAAGAGAGCACAGCCCACAGAAACGTTAACGACCGCTTTTAGCTGGCTCACCCGGCACATCAGAGTCAGTTTTAGGCAGGAATAATATCATAAAAGCAGTGTAAAGATTCACTGAAACAACCTGAAACACAGAAACACCCTGAAAACACAGAAACAACCTGAAAACACAGGAACAACCTGAAAACACAGAAACAACCTGAAAACACCATGAAACAACCTGAAACACTGAAACAACCTGAAAACACAGAAACAACCTGAAAACACCCTGAAACAACCTGAAACACTGAAACAACCTGAAAACACAGAAACAACCTGAAAACACCCTGAAACACAGAAACACAGAAACAACCTGAAAACACCCTGAAACACAGAAACACAGAAACAACCTGAAAACACCCTGAAACACTGAAACACAGAAACACAGAAACAACCTGAAAACCCCCTGAAACACTGAAACACAGAAACACAGAAACAACCTGAAAACACCCTGAAACAACCTGAAAACACAGAAACACCCTGAAACACCATGAAACACTGAAACACCCTGAAAACACAGAAACAACCTGAAACAACCTGAGAACACAGAAACAACCTGAAAACACAGAAACAACCTGAAACAACCTGAAACACCCTGAAACAACCTGAAAACACAGAAACAACCTGAAACACCCTGAAACAACCTGAAACACCCTGAAACAACCTGAAAACACAGAAACAACCTGAAAACACAGAAACAACCTGAAAACACCCTGAAACACTGAAACACAGAAACAACCTGAAACAATCTGAAAACACAGAAACAACCTGAAACACCCTGAAACAACCTGAAAACACTGAAACAACCTGAAAACACAGAAACAACCTGAAACAACCTGGAAACACAGAAACAACCTGAAAACACAGAAACAACCTGAAACAACCTGGAAACACAGAAACAACCTGAAACAACCTGAAAACACTGAAACAACCTGAAAACACAGAAACAACCTGAAACAACCTGGAAACACAGAAACAACCTGAAAACACAGAAACAACCTGAAACAACCTGGAAACACAGAAACAACCTGAAACAACCTGAAACACCCTGAAACACAGAAACACAGAAACAACCTGAAACAACCTGAAACACCCTGAAACACAGAAACACAGAAACACAGAAACAACCTGAAAACACCCTGAAACACTGAAACACAGAAACACAGAAACAACCTGAAAACACCCTGAAACACAGAAACACAGAAACAACCTGAAAACACACTGAAACAACCTGAAAACACAGAAACACCCTGAAACACCCTGAAACACTGAAACACCCTGAAAACACAGAAACAACCTGAAACAACCTGAGAACACAGAAACAACCTGAAAACACAGAAACAACCTGAAACAACCTGGAAACACAGAAACAACCTGAAACAACCTGAAAACACAGAAACAACCTGAAACAACCTGGAAACGCAGAAACAACCTGAAACACCCTGAAACAACCTGAAACACCCTGAAACACCCTGAAACAACCTGAAAACACAGAAACAACCTGAAAACACAGAAACAACCTGAAAACACAGAAACAACCTGAAAACACCCTGAAACACTGAAACACAGAAACAACCTGAAACAACCTGAAACAATCTGAAAACACAGAAACAACCTGAAACACCCTGAAACAACCTGAAAACACTGAAACAACCTGAAAACACAGAAACAACCTGAAACAACCTGGAAACACAGAAACAACCTGAAAACACTGAAACACCCTGAAACACTGAAACACCCTGAAAACACACTGAAACAACCTGAAAACACAGAAACACCCTGAAACACCCTGAAACACTGAAACACCCTGAAAACACAGAAACAACCTGAAACAACCTGAGAACACAGAAACAACCTGAAAACACAGAAACAACCTGAAACAACCTGGAAACACAGAAACAACCTGAAACAACCTGAAAACACAGAAACAACCTGAAACAACCTGGAAACGCAGAAACAACCTGAAACACCCTGAAACAACCTGAAACACCCTGAAACACCCTGAAACAACCTGAAAACACAGAAACAACCTGAAAACACAGAAACAACCTGAAAACACAGAAACAACCTGAAAACACCCTGAAACACTGAAACACAGAAACAACCTGAAACAACCTGAAACAATCTGAAAACACAGAAACAACCTGAAACACCCTGAAACAACCTGAAAACACTGAAACAACCTGAAAACACAGAAACAACCTGAAACAACCTGGAAACACAGAAACAACCTGAAAACACTGAAACACCCTGAAACACTGAAACACCCTGAAAACACTGAAACAGCCTGAAACACTGAAACACCCTGAAAACACAGAAACAACCTGAAACAACCTGGAAACACAGAAACAACCTGAAACACCCTGAAACAACCTGAAACACCCTGAAACAACCTGAAAACACAGAAACAACCTGAAAACACAGAAACAACCTGAAAACACCCTGAAACACTGAAACACAGAAACAACCTGAAAACACAGAAACAACCTGAAAACACCCTGAAACACAGAAACAACCTGAAACAACCTGAAACAACCTGAAAACACTGAAACAACCTGAAACAACCTGAAAACACAGAAACAACCTGAAACACCCTGAAACAACCTGAAACACTGAAACAACCTGAAAACACAGAAACAACCTGAAAACACCCTGAAACAACCTGAAAACACCCTGAAACAACCTGAAAACACCCTGAAACAACCTGAAAACACAGAAACAACCTGAAAACACAGAAACAACCTGAAAACACCCTGAAACAACCTGAAAACACCCTGAAACAACCTGAAAACACCCTGAAACAACCTGAAAACACAGAAACAACCTGAAAACACAGAAACAACCTGAAAACACAGAAACAACCTGAAAACACCCTGAAACAACCTGAAAACACCCTGAAACAACCTGAAAACACCCTGAAACAACCTGAAAACACCCTGAAACAACCTGAAAACACAGAAACAACCTGGAAACACACTGAAACAACCTGGAAACACACTGAAACAACCTGAAACACACTGAAACAACCTGAAACACACTGAAACAACCTGAAACACACTGAAACAACCTGAAACACCCTGAAACAACCTGAAACACCCTGAAACAACCTGAAACACCCTGAAACAACCTGAAACAACCTGAAAACACAGAAACAACCTGAAAACACAGAAACAACCTGAAACACCCTGAAACAACCTGAAACACCCTGAAACAACCTGAAAACACTGAAACAACCTGAAAACACAGAAACAACCTGAAAACACCCTGAAACACTGAAACACAGAAACAACCTGAAACAACCTGAAAACACAGAAACAACCTGAAAACACAGAAACAACCTGAAAACACCATGAAACAACCTGAAACACTGAAACAACCTGAAAACACAGAAACAACCTGAAAACACCCTGAAACAACCTGAAACACTGAAACAACCTGAAAACACCCTGAAACACAGAAACACAGAAACAACCTGAAAACACCCTGAAACACTGAAACACAGAAACACAGAAACAACCTGAAAACACCCTGAAACAACCTGAAAACACAGAAACACCCTGAAACACCATGAAACACTGAAACACCCTGAAAACACAGAAACAACCTGAAACAACCTGAGAACACAGAAACAACCTGAAAACACAGAAACAACCTGAAACAACCTGAGAACACAGAAACAACCTGAAAACACAGAAACAACCTGAAACAACCTGGAAACACAGAAACACCCTGAAACAACCTGAAAACACAGAAACAACCTGAAACAACCTGGAAACACAGAAACAACCTGAAACACCCTGAAACAACCTGAAACACCCTGAAACAACCTGAAAACACAGAAACAACCTGAAAACACCCTGAAACACTGAAACACAGAAACAACCTGAAACAATCTGAAAACACAGAAACAACCTGAAACACCCTGAAACAACCTGAAAACACTGAAACAACCTGAAAACACAGAAACAACCTGAAACAACCTGGAAACACAGAAACAACCTGAAACAACCTGGAAACACAGAAACAACCTGAAACAACCTGAAACACCCTGAAACACAGAAACACAGAAACAACCTGAAAACACCCTGAAACACTGAAACACAGAAACACAGAAACAACCTGAAAACACCCTGAAACACTGAAACACTGAAACACAGAAACACAGAAACAACCTGAAAACACCCTGAAACAACCTGAAAACACAGAAACACCCTGAAACACCCTGAAACACTGAAACACCCTGAAAACACAGAAACAACCTGAAACAACCTGAGAACACAGAAACAACCTGAAAACACAGAAACAACCTGAAACAACCTGGAAACACAGAAACAACCTGAAACACCCTGAAACAACCTGAAAACACAGAAACAACCTGAAACAACCTGGAAACGCAGAAACAACCTGAAACACCCTGAAACAACCTGAAACACCCTGAAACAACCTGAAAACACAGAAACAACCTGAAAACACAGAAACAACCTGAAAACACAGAAACAACCTGAAAACACCCTGAAACACTGAAACACAGAAACAACCTGAAACAACCTGAAACAATCTGAAAACACAGAAACAACCTGAACAACCTGGAAACACAGAAACAACCTGAAAACACTGAAACACCCTGAAACACTGAAACACCCTGAAAACACTGAAACAGCCTGAAACACTGAAACACCCTGAAAACACAGAAACAACCTGAAACAACCTGGAAACACAGAAACAACCTGAAACACCCTGAAACAACCTGAAACACCCTGAAACAACCTGGAAACACAGAAACAACCTGGAAACACAGAAACAACCTGAAACACCCTGAAACAACCTGAAACACCCTGAAACAACCTGAAAACACAGAAACAACCTGAAAACACAGAAACACCCTGAAACACCCTGAAACACTGAAACACCCTGAAAACACAGAAACAACCTGAAACCACCTGAGAACACAGAAACAACCTGAAAACACAGAAACAACCTGAAACAACCTGGAAACACAGAAACAACCTGAAACACCCTGAAACAACCTGAAAACACAGAAACAACCTGAAACAACCTGGAAACGCAGAAACAACCTGAAACACCCTGAAACAACCTGAAACACCCTGAAACACCCTGAAACAACCTGAAAACACAGAAACAACCTGAAAACACAGAAACAACCTGAAAACACAGAAACAACCTGAAAACACCCTGAAA
Source organism: Cyprinodon tularosa (assembly GCF_016077235.1). Taxonomy (NCBI): domain Eukaryota; kingdom Metazoa; phylum Chordata; class Actinopteri; order Cyprinodontiformes; family Cyprinodontidae; genus Cyprinodon; species Cyprinodon tularosa. The sequence goes on from NW_024039643.1 coordinate 15,496, forward strand.
CACTGAAACACAGAAACAACCTGAAACAACCTGAAACAATCTGAAAACACAGAAACAACCTGAAACAACCTGGAAACACAGAAACAACCTGAAAACACTGAAACACCCTGAAACACTGAAACACCCTGAAAACACTGAAACAGCCTGAAACACTGAAACACCCTGAAAACACAGAAACAACCTGAAACAACCTGGAAACACAGAAACAACCTGAAACACCCTGAAACAACCTGAAACACCCTGAAACAACCTGGAAACACAGAAACAACCTGAAACACCCTGAAACAACCTGAAACACCCTGAAACAACCTGAAAACACAGAAACAACCTGAAAACACAGAAACAACCTGAAAACACCCTGAAACACTGAAACACAGAAACAACCTGAAACAATCTGAAAACACAGAAACAACCTGAAACACCCTGAAACAACCTGAAAACACTGAAACAACCTGAAAACACAGAAACAACCTGAAACAACCTGGAAACACAGAAACAACCTGAAACAACCTGGAAACACAGAAACAACCTGAAACAACCTGAAACACCCTGAAACACAGAAACACAGAAACAACCTGAAAACACCCTGAAACACTGAAACACAGAAACACAGAAACAACCTGAAAACACCCTGAAACACTGAAACACTGAAACACAGAAACACAGAAACAACCTGAAAACACCCTGAAACAACCTGAAAACACAGAAACACCCTGAAACACCCTGAAACACTGAAACACCCTGAAAACACAGAAACAACCTGAAACAACCTGAGAACACAGAAACAACCTGAAAACACAGAAACAACCTGAAACAACCTGGAAACACAGAAACAACCTGAAACACCCTGAAACAACCTGAAAACACAGAAACAACCTGAAACAACCTGGAAACGCAGAAACAACCTGAAACACCCTGAAACAACCTGAAACACCCTGAAACACCCTGAAACAACCTGAAAACACAGAAACAACCTGAAAACACAGAAACAACCTGAAAACACAGAAACAACCTGAAAACACCCTGAAACACTGAAACACAGAAACAACCTGAAACAACCTGAAACAATCTGAAAACACAGAAACAACCTGAAACACCCTGAAACAACCTGAAAACACTGAAACAACCTGAAAACACAGAAACAACCTGAAACAACCTGGAAACACAGAAACAACCTGAAAACACTGAAACACCCTGAAACACTGAAACACCCTGAAAACACTGAAACAGCCTGAAACAACCTGGAAACACAGAAACAACCTGAAACACCCTGAAACAACCTGAAACACCCTGAAACAACCTGGAAACACAGAAACAACCTGAAACACCCTGAAACAACCTGAAACACCCTGAAACAACCTGAAAACACAGAAACAACCTGAAAACACAGAAACAACCTGAAAACACCCTGAAACACTGAAACACAGAAACAACCTGAAAACACAGAAACAACCTGAAAACACCCTGAAACACAGAAACAACCTGAAACAACCTGAAACAACCTGAAAACACTGAAACAACCTGAAACAACCTGAAAACACAGAAACAACCTGAAACACCCTGAAACAACCTGAAACACTGAAACAACCTGAAAACACAGAAACAACCTGAAAACACCCTGAAACAACCTGAAAACACCCTGAAACAACCTGAAAACACAGAAACAACCTGAAAACACAGAAACAACCTGAAAACACAGAAACAACCTGAAAACACCCTGAAACAACCTGAAACAACCTGAAAACACCCTGAAACAACCTGAAAACACAGAAACAACCTGAAAACACAGAAACAACCTGAAAACACAGAAACAACCTGAAAACACAGAAACAACCTGAAAGCACCCTGAAACAACCTGAAAACACCCTGAAACAACCTGAAAACACCCTGAAACAACCTGAAAACACAGAAACAACCTGAAAACACAGAAACAACCTGAAAACACAGAAACAACCTGAAACACACTGAAACAACCTGAAACACCCTGAAACAACCTGAAACACCCTGAAACAACCTGAAACACCCTGAAACAACCTGAAACAACCTGAAAACACAGAAACAACCTGAAAACACAGAAACAACCTGAAAACACAGAAACAACCTGAAACACCCTGAAACAACCTGAAAACACTGAAACAACCTGAAAACACAGAAACAACCTGAAAACACCCTGAAACACTGAAACACAGAAACAACCTGAAACAACCTGAAAACACAGAAACAACCTGAAAACACCCTGAAACACTGAAACAACCTGAAACACCCCGAAACAACCTGAAAACACTGAAACAACCTGAAAACACCCTGAAACACTGAAACAACCTGAAACACCCTGAAACACTGAAACAACCTGAAACAACCTGAAAACACCCTGAAACACTGAAACACAGAAACACAGAAACAACCAGAAAACACCCTGAAACACCCTGAAACAACCTGAAACACCCTGAAACAACCTGAAAACACAGAAACAACCTGAAAACACAGAAACAACCTGAAACACCCTGAAACAACCTGAAAACACAGAAACAACCTGAAACACCCTGAAACAACCTGAAAACACTGAAACAACCTGAAAACACAGAAACAACCTGAAAACACCCTGAAACACAGAAACACAGAAACAACCTGAAACACCCTGAAACAACCTGAAAACACCCTGAAACAACCTGAAAACACCCTGAAACACTGAAACAACCTGAAACACTGAAACACTGAAACAACCTGAAACACTGAAACACTGAAACAACCTGAAACACTGAAACACTGAAACAACCTGAAACACTGAAACACTGAAACAACCTGAAACACTGAAAAAACCTGAAACAACCTGAAAACACTGAGACAACCTGAAACACCCTAACACACTGAGACAACCTGAAACACCCTAAAACACTGAGACAACCTGAAACAATTTGAAACACTAAAACACTATGAAACACCCTGAAACAGCCTGAAATACTGAAACAACCTGTCACACCCTGAAAAAACCTGAAACAACCTGAAACACTCACACACACTTAAGCAACCTGAAACACTGAAACACCCTGACACACCCTGAACCAACCTGAAACAACCTGCAACAGTTTTAGCGAAGGTCAGCATACATTGGGGTTGTAGGAGCTGGCGTTCAGATTGTCGGGGTAAACAAGCCTCACCGCCAGCGGCCAAAATAGTTTTTGCCTGCCAGTTGGTCTAGCCTCGATCAATGCCCCAGGCCCTAGAACTGGCGGGCCAATCACAACACAGAGATGTGTTTTGAATGCCTGGATGCAAAGGGGGCGGGTTTTTGAGGGTGTGGCGACAAAGCTTCGCAACGCTGGAGAAAGAACATAAAGGAAGATGGCAACAACTATTGAACAGTATAGCATGCACTGCGGCAGCAGCAGCTTTTAATGGAGCGCTCCATTGAAAGCTAAAAGTTCTCTTTCTGTTTCTGTTGTTCAATAAAAGTACATTTTCGGGGTCATTTGAGGTGAGAATATTATACTTTAAAGCGTCACTATATGGTCCATTGACCAATTTAATGCATAATTTTAAAAAAACATTTCCTAAGTTGAGTGGACCGCAGCAACCAGCGGAGCTCCGAGGCTAACTGCAGCCCGTCTGCAGCGGCCCTCTCTCGGCAAGTCGTGTGTGAAGGACCTCTGGCTATGATGGCGATTTTTGACAACAGTTTTTGAACAGTTTCGGAAGGATTAGACTTGGAGTTTTCTTTGAAACGTGAGCAGAAAAAGGCTCTACGCTCATTCATTTTGAAGAATGACATATTCGCCATTTTACCGACAGGCTGTTTGTTTACACCCCCCCACCAGCTTTCTGTTGCGCTTCCTACGTCACAGTCAGTAGCTCTCATTGGTCAGAGCGTTGGCCAATAGGCACAGACATGGTTTGAAAAGAACGGGTTGTTCTCAACAATCTTCCAATGTCTCATTCATCGGAGCCAGACTAAATTAGACATTTAATCTCACCTTTAGTCTGGTTTACCAGGCTAGGATTCAGAATGTTAAAAATTTTAACCAGAAAATGAAAGTTATCACCACCAATAGCTCATTCTACCTGAGCTATTATTAGCATTGGTGGACTTTTTTGAAAATCAACTCAGGAAGTGAAAATATAATTTATTAAAACCTCCTACAACCTGTTTGGACAGGTCTTCAGTTCCTTCAGGCTGCAGCTGGACTTTCAGCAGATAACAGGGTTTGATAAATTACTTTGCAGGTGCAATGCATTGACACTAGCATGTCCTCCACCAATTAATTTGCATTGTTTGCTCATAAGAATATGAGCTGCATGGTAACAAACAGGTTTGCACGTGCCGATGGGCTAAATTTAAACATGATATGAACTGTATCTGCTTCTAAAATCAGCTTTGTTCATGCTAACAAGTTTGCATATGTTTCAATACATGCAAACCATTTGAAGATCAGATCCTTGAGGAGATATAGAGCTCATAAGAAACCTCTAGATCTGCTGCGTTATAATTTATTTTCACCTTTCTTTTAACTTTTTGCACATAAGCTTAAAAATGTCACATCCTTAGAAAAGGAGAGCGGGTACAATTTCCATTGCATATTTAATCCTAATTAGCAGCACCAATAAAGGATCATTTTTCTTCCATATGGTTTTAGATTTTCTTACAAACAACGAGAAGAAAACTGTTAAAGTCCAACGATTTAAAATCTCTGCAAAGATGGCGGCACTAAGAACGACTCACCTTTTATTCAGGGAGTAATAACACTGCTGTGTGGTTGGCATGGTTACCCAACATCCATCCATCATCCATCCATCCATCATCCAACCATCCATTCATCCATTCATCCATCCATCCATCCATCCATCCATTCATCCATCCATCCATCCATCCATCCATCCATTCATCCATCCATCCATCATCCATCATCCATCCATCCATCCATCATCCATCCGTCCATCATCCATCCATCATCCATTCATCCATCATCCATCCAACCAACCATTATCCATCCATCATCCATCCATCCATCATCCATCCATCATCCATCCATCCATCCATCATCCATCCATTATCCATCCGTCCATCATCCATCCATCATCCATCATCCATCCATCCATCCATCCATCCATCCATCCATTCATCCATCCAACCATCCATTATCCATCCATCATCCATCCATCCATCCATCATCCATCCGTCCATCATCCATCCATCATCCATTCATCCATCATCCATCCAACCAACCATTATCCATCCATCATCCATTCATCCATCATCCATCCATCCATCCATCATCCATTCATCCATTCATCCATCCATCCATTCATCCATCCAACCATCCATTATCCATCCATCATCCATCCATCCATCCATCATCCATCCGTCCATCATCCATCCATCATCCATTCATCCATCATCCATCCAACCAACCATTATCCATCCATCGTCCATCCATCCATTCATCCATTCATCCATCCATCCATCCATTCATCCATCCAACCATCCATTATCCATCCATCATCCATCCATCCATCCATCATCCATCCGTCCATCATCCATCCATCATCCATTCATCCTTCATCCATTCATCCATCATCCATCCATCATCCATTCATCCATCATCTATCCAACCAACCATTATCCATCCATCATCCATTCATCCATCATCCATCCAACCAACCATTATCCATCCATCATCCATCCATCCATTCATCCATTCATCCATCCATCCATCCATTCATCCATCCAACCATCCATTATCCATCCATCATCCATCCATCCATCCATCATCCATCCGTCCATCATCCATCCATCATCCATTCATCCATCATCCATCCAACCAACCATTATCCATCCATCATCCATCCATCATCCATCCATCCATCATCCATCCATCCATTCATCCATTCATCCATCCATCCATCCATCCATTCATCCATCCAACCATCCATTATCCATCCATCATCCATCCATCCGTCCATCATCCATTCATCCATCATCCATTCATCCATCATCTATCCAACCAACCATTATCCATCCATCATCCATTCATCCATCATCCATCCAACCAACCATTATCCATCCATCATCCATCCATCCAACCAACCATTATCCATCCATCATCCATTCATCCATCAACCATCCATCCATCCATCCATCCATCCATTATCCATCCTTCTAACAGTCTTTTTTTGGGGGGGCTGTGGGAGGAAGTCAGAGTACCTGGAGAGAACTCACACTCAGGAAGAATGAACCTGGTTACCACTAACAAGATATAACAAAACAATTCTCTCTCTCTCTTGGTTTTAAACGGAGTGAATCTACTTGCCGTGTTTCTAGCCCTACCATCATCCAAAGCTGTTTACACTGAGGCCAGACCAGCTGGCAACTTTGGGTCGAGTGCCTTGCCCGGGGGCACATCAGCAGGACACAGTAGGAGGTTGAATCAAACCCACCGTCATTGCAAACCCGTGCTACAACCAAACCCCCATTTTTAAATCTAAAGTGAGAAATAAAACAAACATGCTGCGTGTCTCTCTTCCTCTAATAAAGATTTAAAGACTCCCAGTGCAGAAAGGGGATAAAAATGTTCTTATGTTTTTTTAAAAAGATGTCGACTTTAGAAAGTGACAAACCTGACAATTGAAACCCAAACAAATGGAGTATTTCTACTGAAAACTGCAGCTGACGATTTGCTTCCTTGTTGCACCTGATGCAGGAACCTTTTTCCAAATCCTGACTTGCATCTAATCCTCGCTCTGTCAACCAAACACTGATGTGCTCCGGTTTGCTCAGATGAAGCTCGGACTCATCCCACCTGAGCAATTACCCACGGCTGAAAATATTCTCAGCAAAGCACACGACAGACCATTCTGATGGGGATGTTTTACATAAGGCTGAGCCTCAGAAAGAAGAGAAAGAAACGAGCAGAAGCTCATCAGTGATTCCTTTTCTTCTCCCTCCTCTGTATGCCTCTCCATCGCTCCCTCCCTCCTGTCTCCTCCCTGCGCTGCCATGCTTCCATCCTGACGGAGAGTGTTAGTTTCTGACTGAGTCACCAAGCTCCGGCTTCCTTTGAAGCCCCCATCCTCTCAGCTTCCCTTCTCTACCGTCTCTTTATCTGAACCTCCATAAGGGTTTTTAACGTTAGCGTCCACCTTCCTCCCATCCCTCCTCATTTTATTACTTTATCTATTTGTCTGTTTCCTGTTTCTGCAATCATTTATTTATTTTGTCAGTCGTACTTTTCCTTTCCGGCCTGATTTCTTACTCACTGACTCTGTCTAATAGAATAACGCTCATGCGAGGAAAACCTCCTCTGTTTATCCTCCCAACTGCCCTAACTATGACTCTCTTTCTGTTTTTCTCAAAGCGTTCTCATGTGTTGCACACGTCTGCAAATGCAAAATGAAAAAAAAAATGTCTTAATTTGTTCTGCATCCTTAAATCTCAGGATATGCAAACTTGAATCCACAGGATCCAAGAGTAGTTACACAAAAACATTAGCACTGACGCCCAGAGACATGACTTCTATAATCTGTGTCATGACACACAGAGGCAGCACTTATAGAGCTGGGCATAGAGAGGAAGGGGTTGCTATCCTGGCTGGGAGTGTTTTTAACATGAAATAAAGGCAAAAAAGGTCACCACAGTCCTTAGCAGGCTGCCCACTTATCCTGAAAGCCGTCCCTGCTGGTCTGCATACTGTCCCCTAAAGGGGACGAGTAATTTGGTTATTTTTATTTCCTTTTTAATAGAAAGTGGCCACTCTTTTATTCCCTCAGGAGATTTTCTCTTTATCACTGAAGAAAGAACGGCTGAAAGAGGAGGAAAACACAGAGAAGAGGCTCCTCACGGGATTTGATTCTAGGCCAGGGGGGTATGCTCTGCTCTGTGACTCGCCGTGTGCCAGAAAAGGCAACACAGGCTTCACCAGATCCACATTTCAGCACATGTGACTGAATACGTCTGCATGCAGTCCAGTGTTCCCGTCTGCTTCTGCACATGCAGCATCCACGATCCGTAGGCCAGCGCATCACTCTTTCAATCCCACAGGTCTGCAGGCCAACTGGGCCAACTGGGCACCTGCAGCCTTGATTTCCAGCAAAGACCTTTGAAGGGTCACCTCTGACAGGGGCTTCAAATGCGGGCTGCTGCCTCCCGAGATGGCTCAGTGGAAGGAAGGAAGGAAGGAAGGAAGGAAGGAAGGAAGGAAGGAAGGAAGGAAGGAAGGAAGGAAGGAAGGAAGGAAGGAAGGAAGTTGAGAGCTGAGCTCAGACTTCTCTCGTCCATCCTTCCAGATCTCCACCTAAATCCTTCCTGGGTGCAGGAATGGCCCAGTGAGCTTTTCACACATAAAACGACCTTTGCTGGTCACCTTCAGACGCGCCGCTGCTCAGCAGCAGCAGCAGCAGCAGGAGGCTGAGAGCAGAGAGACTTCCAGGAGAGGAGGGCGCACATCTCCAACCTAATGTCCCTCCGCAAGGTTACCGGCCTTCCACCTGCGGAACTCTCAGCCATCCTGAGCCGGGCAGCCACTCCGGTTTCCCGGACCCGACCGAACCCCCCCACCGCTCAGCACAGCCGCTGGACCGAAACCAACAGCGCATCCGATGCGCGTGAGGAACAGAGAGTGCCGCTGAGTGAACATGTTATGGCAGCTCATCCTCTGACTGAGGACAGGGCTGGGATGCGCACCAACACACACTCACTCCGCTGCAGGTTATGATGCGCTCCGCTCCATGGGCCCCTCTGACAGCCCGACATTAGGCCGCCCGCATCCTGCGCCCTGCATGCAACTAATGAGCGACACATCCTCCATTAGAACCAGGGCTAAATAACAGTCACGCACGCAGCCACGCACACACTCACCGACTCACCGCGCAGGCCGAGCTCAAGGACATCAGCATCAGAGTCCGGGCGGGGAGGCAGAATCCCCGTTAATCTGCGTGTGCGTGGAGCGGAGAACGTCCCGAACCGGATGAGAGGATGCGGGGTGAGGATGCAGGGATGCGGTAGCTCCGGTCCCCTGGAGTCCGAAGGAGCCGGGGGAGGGGAGGGGGGGATGAAAGACGACGACAACAGTGGCGGCGGCGGTGCTGATGGAGATTTGGCTCCGCGCAGTCACCTGGCGGCTGGTCGGCGGAGTTCTGCGGCGGATTCAGGAGAGAGAGACACCGAGGATCACTGAGAGAGATGGAGAGAGAGAGAGAGAGAGAGAGAGAGAGAGAGAGAGAGAGAGAGAGAGAGAGAGAGAGAGAGAGAGAGAGAGAGAGAGAGAGAGAGAGAGAGGGAGGGAGGGAGGATGCGCCGGGCTGAGGGTTTAAACACCTCCGCTGAGGGGAGGGCAGAGCGGCCAGGATCTGCGTCCCGATGAATCCTGCCGCTTCCGGCGCTAAAGGATCCGGCAGATTTCAGGGCCGCTGGGAGAAAAAGAAGAGAAGGAGCTGCTGCGACATTTCCCCTGGAGGAGGAGGAGGAGGAGGAGGAGGAGGAGGAGGAGGAGGAGGAGGAGGAGGAGGAGGAGGAGGAGGAGGAGGAGGAGGAGGAGGAGGAGGAGGAGGAGGAGGAGGAGCCCGCGCGCGCTGGAGAATCGCGGCATCCGCGGCTTATGGCAAGCAGTTTGGTCATGAAATGGTCGTTTAACCTTTCGTTTTAGCTGAAGCCTCTGTTCGACAGGAGGCCACTTTATTAGGTACACCTCACAGGATGCTGGTGAAGGTTCTCAGTCATCCAGGCCAGAGTCAGTCCAAAAAAGTTCTACAACAATCCTCTGGACTTTGTTTCCAGGTTTAAAGACGTTTCTCTTCCATCCAGGAAGATTTTTTCAATTCAAAATGTCAGAAATAGCGTTTAGTTCCAGGTTTTATACAGCAGCACAACAAAGCCTTAATTTTGTTTAGAAAACATGCAAACAGAAACGGATGAACGGGTCCACCCCTTTGGAATGGGGGTCGTTTGGTTTCTTTGTTAGCCTGCAATGCCCCATAACCAGACTCAGATGGGCCGCTCCTGAGGGCCAGCTTACTCTCTAGCCGAAGCTCCTACCTGTGACAGTAAATAACCCTGACAGGTAACTACCTAAATAATATACGGAAGAGGATTAGGGCCACTGAAATAAAAAAAAAAAAAGTTAACTGATTTTTAAATTTTATTTCAGTTTAACATGGGAAAAAAGTAAGAATTTTGAGTTTTTTCTCAGAATTCTAACAGATCACAAACATGTTAGCATCAAGCATGTAAAAAGTTGCCCAATTCTGTCATTTTCCACCAATGTGTCACTGGCCACCTCAAACAGCTCACATCTTTGTCAGTGAAGCTGAGTTCTCCCACATCTCTTCCTTCATGGTGCCCATCTACATTAAGATCCACAATTCTGAGATTAAAGTCAGAATTCTGAGATTAAAGTCAGAATTCTGAGAAAAAAATTAGAATTCTATTAAACTGAAATAAAAATAAAAAATCAGTTAACTTTTTATTTTTCAGTGGCCCTAATCCTCTTCCGTAATAATAACTACCTAAATGATGCATGCAGTATATACAGCCCTTCCTTGTCATGCACGTCCTTGTGACGGTTGGCAAATGTGTCTTTTTCCTATTCCTCAAACTGTAAAATTTTTGCAACAAACTAAATTATAATAAAACTAAATGCTTTCTTTAAACCAGACTACGATGTTCCTGTTATATTTGGTGAATTTATGTTAGAATATTTTTGCAGAAATATGTTGGGGTGCATGATGGGGTTTTGCATCCAAAGGCTAACGTTTCCTGTCTTACATGCATTGTTGCCAGGTTTGGATGTTTCCCAATCTGGCAGTTTAGGATGGCCGTCTATGGGGAAAAAAAATTTCTTTAGATTTATGACCTAATGAGATCAATAAACTTTGGTTTAAACTGGGTGAGATGTCATATATCCAGGTGGTTTATGAACATTTTTTGTGCTGGAAAATTTGAGTCAATGACATCTGGCAACCCTGCTGATGTAAATGTAGTGTCCGTGTCAAAGGTGCTGAGGGAGATCTTGGAAAAACGGTTCCAGCAAGCTATATTTCTGAACATACACAACCATGCCTCTACCTTCAGACCGCTCTTCGAAACCACGCCTTCAAAACACATGACATTCCACTGCTACAAGTACAGTTCAACGGAATTCCCTCTCTGCAATTAACCCATCCCTTTGGGAAGCAGTGGGCTGCCATTGTGTGTTGCTTGGGGAGCAGTGTGGGGTTCCAAGCTCTATGCCCTAACCACTAGGCCTCCACTCTTTTATGACCCTGAAAGCTGCTGGGATGTTCATGGACTCTAAAATCTTTGGACATAAAGTGGCATCCATTCAAAATGGCCCTTCCCAGTTAAAAGCCAGCTGAATGGCAGCAGAATCCCCTCCAACTTCCAGCCACTGCAGTGACCCCCTCTTGCAATTTTGTTTTACTCTGACTCCACCCTTTCACTGAAATAGAGGGTCTGACCAGGAGATGGCACTTCTCTTTAGATCTCAATGTCCACAAATAATGACAGAAAGAATATTTTAGAACAAAGATTGATGTTTAAAAAGGAACTGTAGGGGACCAGCCAAGGACCAACCAAGAGCCAGCCAAGGACCAGCCGAGGATCAGCCGAGGACCAGCCAAGGACCAGCCAAGGGCCAACCAAGGACCAACCAAGAGCCAGCCAAGGACCAGCCAAGGGCCAACCGAGGATGAGCAAAGGGCCAGCCCAGGACCAGCCGAGGACCAGCCAAGGATCAGCCAAGGACCAGCCAAGGGCCAACCGAGGACGAGCAAAGGGCCAGCGCAGGGCCAGCCAAGGACCAGCCAAGGGCCAACCGAGGATGAGCAAAGGGCCAGCCCAGGACCAGCCGAGGACCAGCCAAGGATCAGCCAAGGACCAGCCAAGGGCCAACCGAGGACGAGCAAAGGGCCAGCGCAGGGCCAGCCAAGGACCAGCCAAGGATCAGCCGAGGGCCGGCCAAGGGCCAACCAAGGACCAGCCCAGGACCAGCCAAGGGCCAGCCGAGGGCCAGCCCAGGAGCAGCCGAGGACCAGCCAAGGATCAGCCAAGGACCAGCCCAGGACCAGCCAAGGACCAGCCAAGGGCCAACCAAGGACCAGCCCAGGACCAGCCAAGGACCAGCCAAGGGCCAACCAAGGACCAGTCCAGGACCAGCCAAGGACCAGCCAAGGACCAGCCAAGGGCCAACCAAGGACCAGCCCAGGACCAGCCGAGGGCCGGCCAAGGGCCAACCAAGGACCAGCCCAAGACCAGCCAAGGACCAGCCAAGGACCAGCCGAGGACCAGCCAAGGATCAGCCAAGGACCAGCCAAGGGCCAACCGAGGATGAGCCAAGGATCAGCCCAGGACCAACCAAGAGCCAGCCAAGGACCAGCCAAGGGCAAACTGAGGACGAGCAAAGGGCCAGCCCAGGGCCAGCCAAGGATCAGCCGAGGGCCAGCCAAGGGCCAACCAAGAACCAGCCGAGGACCAGCCAAGGACCAGGCGAGGGCCAGCCCAGGGCCAGCCAAGGACCAGCCAAGGATCAGCCGAGGGCCAGCCAAGGGCCAGCCAAGGGCCAACCAAGGACCAGCCCAGGACCAGCCCAGGACCAGCCAAGGACCAGCCAAGGGCCAGCCGAGGGCCAGCCAAGGAGCAGCCGAGGACCAGCCAAGGGCGAACCGAGGATGAGCCAAGGATCAGCCCAGGACCAACCAAGAGCCAGCCAAGGGCCAACTGAGGACGAGCAAAGGGCCAGCCCAGGGCCGGCCAAGGATCAGCCAAGGGCCAACCAAGAACCAGCCGAGGACCAGCCAAGGACCAGGCGAGGGCCAGCCCAGGGCCAGCCAAGGACCAGCCAAGGACCAGCCAAGGACCAGCCGAGGATCAGCCGAGGGCCAGCCAAGGGCCAGCCCAGGACCAGCCAAGGAGCAGCCAAGGACCAGCCCAGGACCAGCCAAGGACCAGCCCAGGACCAGCCAAGGACCAACCAAGAGCCAGCCAAGGATTAGCCAAGGGCCAACCGAGGACGAGCCCAGGACCAGCCAAGGGCCAGCAAAGGAGCAGCCAAGGGCCAGCCCAGGACCAGCCCAGGACCAGCCAAGGGCCAGCCAAGGGCCAACCGAGGATGAGCCAAGGATCAGCCCAGGACCAACCAAGAGCCAGCCAAGGACCAGCCAAGGGCCAACTGAGGACGAGCAAAGGGCCAGCCAAGGGCCAACCAAGGACCAGCCCAGGACCAGCCAAGGACCAGCCAAGGGCCAGCCGAGGGCCAGCCTAGGAGCAGCCGAGGACCAGCCAAGGGCGAACCGAGGATGAGCCAAGGATCAGCCCAGGACCAACCAAGAGCCAGCCAAGGACCAGCCAAGGGCCAACTGAGGACGAGCAAAGGGCCAGCCCAGGGCCAGCCAAGGATCAGCCGAGGGCCAGCCAAGGGCCAACCAAGAACCAGCCGAGGACCAGCCAAGGACCAGGCGAGGGCCAGCCCAGGGCCAGCCAAGGACCAGCCAAGGACCAGCCAAGGATCAGCCGAGGGCCAGCCAAGGGCCAGCCCAGGACCAGCCAAGGAGCAGCCAAGGACCAGCCGAGGACGAGCCAAGGACCAGCCCAGGACCAGCCAAGGACCAACCAAGAGCCAGCCAAGGATTAGCCAAGGGCCAACCGAGGACGAGCCCAGGACCAGCCAAGGGCCAGCAAAGGAGCAGCCAAGGGCCAGCCCAGGACCAGCCCAGGACCAGCCAAGGGCCAGCCAATGACCAGCCCAGGACCAGCCTGGGCCAGCCAAGGATCAGCCGAGGGCCGGCAAAGGGCCAACCAAGGACCAGCCCAGGATCAGCCAAGGACCAGCCAAGGGCCAGCCGAGGGCCAGCCAAGGAGCAGCCGAGGACCAGCCAAGGACCAGCCAACGGCCAACCGAGGATGAGCCAAGGATCAGCCCAGGACCAACCAAGAGCCAGCCCAGGGCCAACTGAGGACGAGCAAAGGGCCAGCCCAGGGCCAGCCAAGGATCAGCCCAGGGCCAGCCAAGGGCCAACCAAGAACCAGCCGAGGACCAGCCAAGGACCAGGCGAGGGCCAGCCCAGGGCCAGCCAAGGGCCGGCCAAGGATCAGCCGAGGGCCAGCCAAGGAGCAGCCAAGGACCAGCCGAGGACCAGCCAAGGATCAGCCAAGGACCAGCCAAGGGCCAACCAAGGACCAGCCCAGGACCAGCCAAGGGCAAACCAAGGGCCAGCCGAGGGCCAGCCAAGGACCAGCCAAGGATCAGCCGAGGGCCGGCCAAGGGCCAACCAAGGACCAGCCCAGGACCAGCCAAGGACCAGCCAAGGGCCAGCCAAGGAGCAGCCGAGTACCAGCCAAGGGCCAACCGAGGATGAGCCAAGGATCAGCCCAGGACCAACCAAGAGCCAGCCAAGGACCAGCCAAGGGCCAACTGAGGACGAGCAAAGGGCCAGCCCAGGGCCAGCCAAGGATCAGCCGAGGGCCAGCCAAGGGCCAACCAAGAACCAGCCGAGGACCAGCCAATGACCAGGCGAGGGCCAGCCCAGGGCCAGCCAAGGACCAGCCAAGGATCAGCCGAGGGCCAGCCAAGGGCCAACCAAGGACCAGCCAAGGGCCAGCCGAGGACCAGCCAAGGGCCAACCGAGGATGAGCCAAGGATCAGCCCAGGACCAACAAAGAGCCAACCAAGGACCAGCCAAGGGCCAACTGAGGACGAGCAAAGGGCCAGCCCAGGGCCAGCCAAGGATCAGCCGAGGGCCAGCCAAGGGCCAACCAAGAACCAGCCGAGGACCAGCCAAGGACCAGGCGAGGGCCAGCCCAGGGCCAGCCAAGGACCAGCCAAGGATCAGCCGAGGGCCTGCCAAGGGCCAACCAAGGACCAGCCCAGGACCAACCAAGAGCCAGCCAAGGATTAGCCAAGGGCCAACCGAGGACGAGCCCAGGACCAGCCAAGGGCCAGCAAAGGAGCAGCCAAGGGCCAGCCCAGGACCAGCCAAGGGCCAGCCAAGGACCAGCCAAGGACCAGCCTGGGCCAGCCAAGGACCAGCCGAGGGCCGGCAAAGGGCCAACCAAGGACCAGCCCAGGATCAGCCAAGGACCAGCCAAGGGCCAGCCGAGGCCCAGCCAAGGAGCAGCCAAGGACCAGCCAAGGACCAGCCAACGGCCAACCGAGGATGAGCCAAGGATCAGCCCAGGACCAACCAAGAGCCAGCCAAGGACCAGCCAAGGGCCAACTGAGGACGAGCAAAGGGCCAGCCCAGGGCCAGCCAAGGATCAGCCCAGGGCCAGCCAAGGGCCAACCAAGGATCAGCCGAGGGCCAGCTAAGGGCCAACCAAGGACCAGCCCAGGATCAGCCAAGGACCAGCCAAGGGCCAGCCGAGGCCCAGCCAAGGAGCAGCCAAGGACCAGCCAAGGACCAGCCAACGGCCAACCGAGGATGAGCCAAGGATCAGCCAAGGACCAACCAAGAGCCAGCCAAGGACCAGCCAAGGGCCAACTGAGGACGAGCAAAGGGCCAGCCCAGGGCCAGCCAAGGATCAGCCCAGGGCCAGCCAAGGGCCAACCAAGAACCAGCCGAGGACCAGCCAAGGACCAGGCGAGGGCCAGCCCAGGGCCAGCCAAGGACCAGCCAAGGATCAGCCGAGGGCCAGCTAAGGGCCAGCCAAGGACCAGCCAAGGATCAGCCCAGGGCCAGTCAAGGACCAGCCAAGGATCAGCCGAGGGCCAGCCAAGGGCCAACCAAGGACCAGCCCAGGACCAGCCAAGGGCCAGCCAAGGACCAGCCAAGGACCAGCCGAGGACCAGCCAAGGACCAACCAAGAGCCAGCCAAGGATTAGCCAAGGGCCAACCGAGGACGAGCCCAGGACCAGCCAAGGGCCAGCAAAGGAGCAGCCAAGGGCCAGCCCAGGACCAGCCCAGGACCAGCCAAGGGCCAGCCAAGGACCAGCCAAGGATCAGCCGAGGGCCAGCCAAGGGCCATCCAAGAACCAGCCGAGGACCAGCCAAGGACCAGGCGAGGGCCAGCCCAGGGCCAGCCAAGGACCAGCCAAGGATCAGCCGAGGGCCTGCCAAGGGCCAACCAAGGACCAGCCCAGGACCAGCCAAGGACCAGCCAAGGACCAGCCGAGGACGAGCCAAGGACCAGCCCAGGACCAGCCAAGGACCAACCAAGAGCCAGCCAAGGATTAGCCAAGGGCCAACCGAGGACGATCCCAGGACCAGCCAAGGGCCAGCAAAGGAGCAGCCAAGGGCCAGCCCAGGACCAGCCAAGGGCCAGCCAAGGACCAGCCAAGGACCAGCCTGGGCCAGCCAAGGACCAGCCGAGGGCCGGCAAAGGGCCAACCAAGGCCCAGCCAAGGACCAGCCAAGGACCAGCCAAGGACCAGCCAACGGCCAACCGAGGATGAGCCAAGGATCAGCCCAGGACCAACCAAGAGCCAGCCAAGGACCAGCCAAGGGCCAACTGAGGACGAGCAAAGGGCCAGCCCAGGGCCAGCCAAGGATCAGCCCAGGGCCAGCCAAGGGCCAACCAAGAACCAGCCGAGGACCAGCCAAGGACCAGGCGAGGGCCAGCCCAGGGCCAGCCAAGGACCAGCCAAGGATCAGCCGAGGGCCAGCTAAGGGCCAACCAAGGACCAGCCCAGGATCAGCCAAGGACCAGCCAAGGGCCAGCCGAGGCCCAGCCAAGGAGCAGCCAAGGACCAGCCAAGGACCAGCCAACGGCCAACCGAGGATGAGCCAAGGATCAGCCCAGGACCAACCAAGAGCCAGCCAAGGACCAGCCAAGGGCCAACTGAGGACGAGCAAAGGGCCAGCCCAGGGCCAGCCAAGGATCAGCCCAGGGCCAGCCAAGGGCCAACCAAGAACCAGCCGAGGACCAGCCAAGGACCAGGCGAGGGCCAGCCCAGGGCTAGCCAAGGACCAGCCAAGGATCAGCCGAGGGCCAGCTAAGGGCCAGCCAAGGACCAGCCAAGGATCAGCCCAGGGCCAGCCAAGGACCAGCCAAGGATCAGCCGAGGGCCAGCCAAGGGCCAACCAAGGACCAGCCCAGGACCAGCCAAGGGCCAGCCAAGGACCAGCCGAGGACGAGCCAAGGACCAGCCCAGGACCAGCCAAGGACCAACCAAGAGCCAGCCAAGGATTAGCCAAGGGCCAACCGAGGACGAGCCCAGGACCAGCCAAGGGCCAGCAAAGGAGCAGCCAAGGGCCAGCCAAGGACCAGCCCAGGACCAGCCTGGGCCAGCCAAGGACCCAAGAAGGAAAGTGGGGACATTTTGCTACTACTGTATTGAGTAATGTAAGCACTTGGCCCCTCCCTGAAGCACAACACTCTAACCAACAGAATTTCTCTAACTGGGAGTTTTCATTTTGGATTAAAGGAAACATTCTCCTCCCATCCTTGCATTGATGTAGATAAATGCAGGTTTTTTTAAACATTCAGAATTATGTTCACTTTTAGTAACGGCTCAGACGCAAACAGACCAAGTACTGGAACTTCCTGCCAAGTTTGTAAATTAAACTTTGTGATGGAAAATATCTTTAGTGAAGAATAAGTCAAGCCTTTTGCAGGTATTGAGTTTTTCTGTGTGTTTTGCAGAATTTAAAGGTAGTAGTTAAAACCTCCACTAATTATCTCCTCTCATTAATAATTAATAATAATAAAATAACTTTATTGACCTCAAAATGGAGAAATTCCCTCTCTGCATTTAACCCCTCCCCTTGGGGAGCAGTGGGCTGCCATTGTGTGGCCCCCGGGGAGCAGTGTGGGGATAAGGGTCTGTCTCAGGGACCCAGAGTGGCAGTCTGTAGGGATGGAACCAGGTACTTGCAACCTTCTCAGAGAAAAAGCGCACTGCTATAACCACTAGGCCAACACTCCCCACCATTTGACACCAAAGCTCCCCATGCACCACCCACCCTCCATACGTAGGTTATAGATTTCAGAAGATTTAAAAAGGGCCTTTCAGCATCAGAATAGGAAATCTGCACATATAAGGAGAATATAGAATCCTTGGATCTATAATCTCTGCAGATCCCATACATCCTGGACAATAAGTGTGATGCAACAGAGCTCTATCTGCCAAAACCAGCTGCAAAAGAGGCAGTTTCTCTCTATCGCTATAAACAGTACAGCGATAGGAAACCCCCCAGTTTCCTGCCAATAACCTGATTGTTGTCCACTTTCAAAAAAAAAGAAACCTAAACATAAAAGGAGAAATTTTTTTGGTTTGTTAGCCCCAAACGCAATAAAAGAGGACATTGACTCTCCAGCCAATGAAATTACCTTTAAAGGCTAAACATGGTTATTTAGAAGACATTTAGAAGCATATCTCTGTTAAGAAGATGAATTCGTCCTAAAAACCACATTAGATTTACCTCCTTCATTTAATCTGACTATAAATCTAAAGAAAGAGCCGAAGAGCCGAAGTTATGACCCTGCAAGCAAATAATTTTTTCCTTTTTCTAACTTTCCATCTAATTATCTATCACTGTGCAATGATCCAGGATCGGATCTGCCTCTGTGCCGCTTACGCCCGGCTCTATATCTGGGCTGCATTATACAAATTAGCCATGTTTAGCCTTTAAAGGTCATTTCATTGGCTAGAGAGCCAAACATCACGTGTTGCCATAACCAATAGCAGGCGGACTTTATGAGGTATAATATGAGGGGGAAGTATCCATCAATGGAAGCTGAGAGGGACGGCTTTAACGACTGTCCTCAAAAATCTCCAAAAGGGGCGGGCGGGGACAATTTTGTTTGTTAAGTGTTTACGGTCATAACAGTGATAACAATTATTATGGTGTTAACTGTGTTTACAGTGTTTATGATGGTAACTGTATTTATTGTGGGGTTTTTTTACAGTGTTTACAGTTTTTTACTCTAATTACGGTGTTACAGTGTTTACTGAGAACAAGGTGTTTACGGCAGGGGTTGATGTTAAGGATTTCCACCCCTTGCCCTTTGGGCAAGTGACTTTCACATTTCATTTGCCCCCAGAAACAATTTTTACTTGCCCAGTATAATGTTTGATAAATATAGTTCCTAACATTCATTTTTGTATATATATCAATGAAACATGTTTGTTTTTTAAATGTTTTTTGTAATTCAGTATTTTTAAGTTTCCAGGTTCCTGGTGTGTATCTGCATGCGTCAGATAATGAACTCAAGCCTACATTACCGTGTTAACATGCTTTTCAATCCTTCCTGCACATTCTTTTCAAACTAAACTTTGCTTTAAACTGTTGTGTGCTTGGAAAAATATAAAATGTAATGTTAAAAATCTAAAAAAAACTTGACAGGTTAAAAACTTAAGATAAATCACAAGACAGAAGTCAATGTCACAAATGAATAACTTTTATTTTAGAGTCACGGTATGTTTATACAAGATAATACTATTAATATAATGTGACTTTACTAGAGAATCATTATACATAGTTATTTTATTCAGGGTTTCCACAGTCTGACATCATTTCAGAATTCCCTGACTTTTAACTGACTCAGGATTAGTTTTCCCTGACAAAATAAATGCAGCAACAAGACAATAATAATAACATAACAGGTCACCAATCTAACATGTTTAGCTCTATAACATTTAAATGCACCTCTCCAATGTCTGAGAGAAAAAAAATTAATGAACATTTTTTATTGTATGACCTGCATGTACAGAAGACTGCCATATGATAGCCATATTTACACCCATACAGTTATGCCAATTTTCCTAATCCCTGACCGATAATTATTAATCTAGGGTTATCTGGGTGGTGGGTGTGTTACTGTACATACATTTTTTTGCCTTGTGGTTGTCTTTAGTAACCTGAAACCTTCCGTTGAAGTAATTTTGGGAAGGGGTGAAAATACTGGTTAGCTGATTGGCCTATGTTGGTGATAGACGGGCCAAATAAACCAATCAGATCAACGAAGCATATGACGTACTAACAAAGCGACGACGAAGAGGAGCCAATTGATAGATCAAACTCTTGCTGAAACCAGAAACCAGAAAAGCCTCCAGAGCAGTGTTTTGCTCATCTTTCAGTGAAGAAATACTCTGTAATTCCCATAAAACTTGCTCGATAGCCACGCTAACGCTAGTTTCATCGGCTGAAGCCGCCATGTTCTTTAGACTGCGCTTCTCGTTGCGTCACACCTCAACCCGCCTCAAAGCCAACGCTGATTGGACGTTCGTTTGGTGAACGGCTCTAAATTTTCTTTAACGGAGAGTCTCCAGACTGATCTGCGAGTGAAACCTTGAAAGCTCGCGGGATCAGGATGGTCTCACGAGGCTAGTTTTTTAGCCTGCTAAGTCAAAAAAAATGTGTCTAATTCCTGGACAAAAATCACGCCATCTGGCGGAAAATCACGCAGCTTTTTCAAATCACGCGGCTTTTCCAAATCATGTGTGTACAAAACAACAAAAATGGCGCCGGCAACGCTTCTGGGTCGTTTTCAGCGAATGTCGATGATTTTAAAGTAATTTTGAGTGATAAATAAAAAATTTTGGCGATCTCGACAATAAAAACGACTTGCCTCGGGTGATCGTTAACATCGAGCCCTTTACGGTGTCTACAGTGAGTATGGTGTTAACAATGTTTACTGTGATTACGATGTTTTCTGTGTTTACAGTTTTTTTACTCTAATTACTGTGTTTACATGTTTACTTTGGTTACAGTGTTTAAGGTGTTTACTGTGTTTGCGTTGTTGATAGCATTTACAAGGTTTACAGTGTTTATAGTGTTTGCTGTGATTACGGTTGTTACAATTTTTACTGTGTTTATGATGTTTACAGTGTTTTTGGTGTTTAACTTGTTTACGGTGTCTACTGTGTTTGAGTTGTTTACAGTGTTTACAGTGAGCAGCTGATTTCTTATCGGTCTGAAGCTGCTGAGCTGTTATCAGTTCAAGGACGGTCTCTTCGCAGACTGCAGAGCGCTCTAACATTACCATCCTAAACTGTCATGTTGATATAAACACACATGTAAGGCCTGTGCTCACAGCTGGCAGTGTGTGTGTGACCTTCTGACTTCCCTTCAAGCCCAAACTAAAGGCTGAAGTGATGTGTAAGCAGATCAGAGGCACGCAGAGGAGAGGCGATCGGGACGGGGTGAAAGGTGTCGAAGACTGATACCAGGATAAGCTGCTCTTCCGTCCTTTCCTTCTCCGTCCATCCATGTTAGCTCTTCCTTTTTCTTCCGACTCCTTCCCATCTGATGGTTAATTCATGGAGTGTGGCTGAACACGCGCCCTCTCCATTATTAATACAACATCAGGGAGACATGGAGGGGAGCAGGAGGAGGAGGGGGAGCAGAGAGGATGAGAGAGCTAGAAAAAAATGATGGAGTGGAGAGAAGTGAAGCTATCAGTTTAAAAAGGATGATAAAGCAGAAAAAAGGATGAAGACTGGAATAAAGGGAGCGGAAGCAGGTTTCATCCAGTTGCTGGAAACATAAATAAACTGGGAGAACTAATGAGTGTTTCAGGAGGTGATGAACAAGGAAAGCATGCAATGTTTTCTGTCCCGAGAAGAGGCAGGAGAGAGGAGGGAGCGCGGACCAATCAGCAGGCAGACTCTAACGTGTCACAACTCATCATGTGACTCATTTCTCCTGGACAGAAACTCGACAGACACACAGCCCTGCTTCTATACCTGAAAGCAGCTTCAGCAATCAGCCGCAAACATATCAACTCTCAGAAGCTTATTAGGATGAGAATAAATCAGAAAAGACTCAGAGCGAAAACAGAATCAGTTTTTACCCTGAGAGCCGATTTATTCAATCCTTCTTATTCCACAAAATATGTGAAGACGGACATAAACAGGAGAAAAACACTATATCTGCTATGGAAACCAGATTAAACTCTTCGATAAAACTTCCAGATCAGCAGAGATTACTAAAATACTGAATTATTTGCTTAATGTAAAAAAAAAATGATAATAAAAGGTTTAGTATTTCAGATTCACACTTTCTTTCAAACTGTAGGTCCTGGAAGAACAGGACATCCTTCCAGCAGCTTCTGGGACTACTTAGCTGGGATTTCAGCCCATTCCTCCTGGCAGTTATGGTCCATGGAGACTAGATCTATAGATCCTACATAGAGATGCAAAGATCAGTGAGTCTAAGTAAAACTTCTTAAAATAGAGAAAATAAAAAGACTCCTAAAAATGCTCATTTTGGAAAATAAAATCCATTTGCAACACGTCGTCATGTAAAACGCGATGATTCGCAATCAGACTCTAGCTGCTTATAACGCACAAAGGGCCGGAACAAGCCTCCACAGGGCCCTGAGCAGAATAAGATGCTGGGGCCCAGTGATCAGATCGTTCACACGCCTACTATAAGCTATGCTGTTTACCTTCTCCTCTTTGCAGGATCATCTAGTAATAATAAAAGTGATTAAAATTTTTTTAATGTATGTCATTGATTTACAGTAAAAATTCCTAGTTTATACTTTTTGATTTCAACTGCAACAGAATTGTAACCTGAAGTCCAAGAAGAGCAACAAACACTAAATAGAATTGATGAATAAAAGAATGTCATGATCTGGCCTGTTTGCTCTCCCTTAATTGGTCATTTCTTTCACCTGTCGTTTTCCCTCCCTGCCTCAATTATCATTTTTTCCTCTCACCTGTTTCCTTTGGTTTATATTCTGTTCAGCCTGAGCATTCGAGGCCACATCATTAGGTGTTTTCCTGTCAGCCTGTCTGTTATGTTGATTCCAAGGTTCTTGTCCTGGATCCTGGCGGCCAGTGCAAAGAGGTTTTTGTGGTTGTCTCGTCTCCTGATCGTCCACTGTTCCTCCCCTGCCGAGTCCTCTGGGTTTTTGGCTCTGTAGGCGGGGAGGTTCAGTTTTTATTCCAGTTAGCCTGGCTCCAAAGTGTAGACCAGTTTAAAGGTCCTGCATCAAGTTCTGGTTCCACGTCCTGTCTCTTCTACCCTCTTCCACTGAGTCTGCACCTGATCCTGTCTGCTCCTGTGTGTGACAACCTGGTAGCACCTCTGGACTCTTGTTTTGGACTCTGAGCCTGCCTGACTTCTCTAGGATGCCTGTCCCGTTTCATGACAAAGAATCAACTGAATTGCTTAAAAACAGACATAAATAAATAAAATGAGCAATAAAATCTGAAGTGTTTTTTCTCCAGAGATCAGTTGGTGTTGGAGAAGGTTCCACTGATCCTTCCTCTCCTGCGTCTTAATCTGGTTCCTAGATCAATATTATCACTATAAGGAAATAAAGATTCTGCATGGTTTGAAATATTTGATTGGGGGAAAAATGCTTCATTTTACCATGAAGTTGAGTTTTTGTTACTATATCATACGACGGAGTATTAGGGCCACACATGAAGAGAAAAAATATTTTTGCCATGACGAGATTAAACTCGACATGTCGACTTTAAAGTCGACATGTCGACATTAAACTCAACATTTTGAGAATAAAGTTGAAATGTCATGTTGAGTTTAATCTCGACGTGTCGACTTTAAACTCGCCATCTCGAGAATAAAGTTGATATATCGTGGCGACTTTAATCTCGACATTCCAAAGTTTGGAGAAAAGAGCAACCGCGCTCCACAGCTGCAGTCTGCGTTTTAAGAGTGAAGGTAGTCTTTGATGTGCTGCAACTATATAGGATTCCGTGCATGTATCCCGTGCAGCGGTTGGCTCTCTTGAACTAATTTAAACTTTATTGTCGACACGTCGAGATTAAACTCAACATGACATTTCAACTTTATTCTCGAAATGGCGAGTTTAAAGTGAAAGTGAAAGCCCTTTGGGAAACTCCTCCAACTCCCATTGTCATTGTGACACAGCACACACAAGTGAACACTGCTTTTATGCCTCACCCGTGCAAGGGGGCAGTGTGGCGGGACGGTACCATGCTCAGAGTACCTCAGTCATGGAGGAGAATGGGGGAGAGCGCTGGTTAATTACTCCCCCCACCAACCTGGCGGGAGTCGAACCGGTAACCTTTGGGATCCAAGTCTGACACCCTAACCGCTCACCCACGAATGCCCGACAGGTGGTCGACAGGGCAAGTTTAAAGTCAACACGTCGAGATTAAACTCAACATGACATTTTAACTTTATTCTCGAAATGTTGAGTTTAATGTCGACATGTCGACTTTAATGTCGACATGTCGAGTTTAATCTCGTCATGGCAAAAATATTTTTTCTCTTCATGTGTGGCCCTAATACTCCGTCGTAATATCATAGATCTCACCACACATGCAAAAAAAGTTATCAGTAAATTGTTCTTGGGGGTGGGGGGTGCAGAGGCCCTTAGCAGTCACCTACTTTGCTTATACTGAGGGCCGGCCCTGAAATTATACGAATGGTAATAATGTGAAAAAAATCAGTTTTTTGTAAAAACTCATGTTTCTCAATAGAAAAAATAAAGTAACTGGAGGATGATGAGTTAGAACCTTCATCGCATGAATGTCTTATTTAACAGAAACACAGAAAATTGGACATAAGCAGAATATCAAAGGCTCATATTTTAATGGAAAGGCACCTAATGAGGACGTAGTGTTTATAAATATTTAGTTTGATCTGTAGTGTCTGAATAAATCATACAAATATACTTTAGTAGCATTCTAGTGGATTTATTAGTGATTATTTTGATTTTAGAGGGAGATTCATGTTGGATCTGCGATGGACTGGCAACCTGTCCAGGGTGTACCCTGCCTCTCGCCCATTGACTGCTGGAGATAGGCACCAGCACCCCTCGCGACCCCAATTGGGACAAGCGTGTAAGATAATGGATGGATGGATGGATGGATGGATGGATTCATGTTGGATGTGTTCATTTATAACAGCAGTTATAATACAGATATCATCATAAAGCAGCTTCAATCAGCTGTCAGAGCAAATTCAAGCGGATTAAAGAAATAATTGTATATAACACAGATTTTCCAAATCGATTGAAGTTAATCCAAAAAAAGTACCAGCAGATTTGGCTTTTTAAAGTTTCCTGAAATTCTAACAAAAACTGCTTCCGACAGCTTTCATAAAAATATTTAAATAAAAACAATAAATGAAGATATTATATTGCTTAATATTTTGAGCTCGTTCAGCCATGAGTCTTCCTGGGAATGATGACGGATGTGGGGATCCTCTGCCGTTCTCCCTCTGCAGGTCAGGTTGGATGCTGAGCGATGGTGGGCGGCCATTTTCAGGTCTCTCCAGAGATGCTCCATGGGGTTTAGGTCAGGGCTCTGGCTGGGCCAGTCAGGAATGGTCCCACAGTTGTTCTTCTAGCTGTGAGCTTAGGGTCATGGTCTGAGGTCCTGAGACTCGGGAAGAGGTTTTCATCCAGAATATCTCTGGACTCGGCCGCATTCGTCTTTCCTTCAATTGCAACCAGTCGTCCTGTCCCTGCACCCCATAGCATGATGCTGCCACCACCATGTTTCCCTGTTGAGATTCTATTGGGCGGGTGATGAGCAGTGTGTGCAGATCTATTTGGCAAATTAATATTTCATCCACATCATCCTTTTCATACATGTTTTCCTGCTCCAAGCTGTAGAGGCTTGAAAGCAACTACCAATTAAGTAAATCAGGTGGTGAGCATCTCTGTAACGAGAAGGGGCGTGGCCTAATGACATCAACACCCTATATAAGGTATGGTTAATTATTAGGCAACTTTCTCTCCTTTGGCAAAGTGGATCAGAAAAGGTATTTGACAGATTCTGAAAAGTCAAAAATTGTCAGATGTCTTTCAGAGGGGAGCAGCAGTTTGGAAATAACCAAGTTTTTGAAGCGGGATCATCGCACAATCAAGCGGTTCATGGCAAATAGCCAACAGGGGCGCAAGAAGCGTGTTGAAAAAAGAAGACGCAAAATAACTCCCCATGAATTGACTAGGATCAAGCATGAAGCTACCAGTTGGGCCATATTTCAGAGCTGCAACATGTCTGGAGCGCCGAGAAGCACGAGGTGCTCAATCCACAGAGACCTGGCCAAGGTAAGGAAAGCTGAATAAAAACCCACCTTTGAACAAGACGCACGAGACAAAACATAAAGATTGGAACAAGAAATCTCTGCAGACTGATTTCTACAAAGTGTTATGGGCTGATGGAATGAGAGAGAGTCTAGATGGGCCAGATGGATGGATGGGCACCAGGCTGGATCAGTAAAGGGCAGCAAGTTCCTTATCCACTCAGACGCCAGCAAGGTGGAGGTGGGGTAAGGCTATGGGCTGCTATCATCAAAGATGAGCTTCTGGGACCTTTTTCGGGTTGATGACAGAGTCAAGATCAACTCCCAGACCTACTGCCAGTTTCTAGTAGACATCCTCTTCAAACAGTGGAACAAGAAGACGCCATCATTCCAGAAAAAACCTGATATTCATGCAGGACGATGCTCCGTCACACGCATCAAAATACACCACAGCGTGGCTGGCCAGAAAAAGTCTAAAAGGAGAAAAAATAATGACATGGCCCCCTTGTTCACCTGATCTGAACCCCATGGAGAACCTGTGGTCCTTCATGAAAGATGAGATCTACAGGGAGGGAAAACAGTGTCTGGGAGGCTGTGGAGGCTGCTGCACGCCATGAGGATCGCACACAGATCTAGACTCTGACAGAATCTATGGATGGAAGGATTTAGAGCGTCATGGTGGAGTAAGGTGGATATATTGGTCACTGATTTTTTTCTTTTTTTGTTTTCAAATGTCGCAAATATTTATTTCTGAATTTTAAGTTGTTATATTGGTTTACCTGGTGAAAATAAACCAGTGAGATGGGTATATATTTGTTTTTTATAACGTTGCTAATGCAGTAATATTTTGCTGCACACACAGACATCTTCACAAAATATCCAAATCTTTAAAAAAAAAACATCATCTTCCAAAAATATGAAACTTTGATATTAACAAGTCTTTTGGGTTGATTGAGAACACAATTGTGGCCCAATAATAAAAATAATCCTCAAAAATACAACTTGCCTAATGATTCTGCAAACAGTGTAGGTTAAACAGACTCCCACAGACTGCCACTCTGGGTCCCCGAGCAAGACCCTTAACCTCACACTGCTCCCCGGGCGCCTCACAATGGCAGCTCACTGCTCCCCAAGGGGATGGGTTAAATTCAGAGAAGTAATTTCCTCTGGGATTAGTAGAGTATATCAAAAAAAAAAAAAAAAAAAAAACACACTGTCAGGATGGGGAGTTGAGTGAACATTAATGAGAAATAAAATGAACTTTATTGATGTTAGCAAATGGCTGCAATGGAACAAAAAAGTGAATATTTATAAAGAGGTGTGAATACTTTCCGTACCCAGTATAAATAAATGTTTATTTATTTTGTTTGACGTTTACATTGACGCTTCCCTCCAGGGGTCTCCATCCTGACTTTGGGAACCCTGATCCAGCAGGCGTCTGCAGACGCTGCAGCAGTTTGCTGTGACCGGCTGCTTAAATAAAGTGGTTTGATTAGAAAAAATATAAAGAATGAAGAACAAATGTGGAGAAAAGCCAAAGGAGCAGCGTCTCTCTCCCAGCAGAGGTAGGAGGAGAGTTGGAAGGTGGACTTTGATGATTGGATCTTTATGTCTGCCTTTATGCAGCAGACTGGATGCTGAGACCTGCTGTGTGATGCAGATCATTTCTACGTCAACATATACGCCCTGGTTCATGACATCATCATGAACAACACAGAAAATAGCTCCTCCCCTCTTTCACATCTTACCTTCATGGAAATATTTACACATCTATTCTTCTGGGAATTTTTCAGTGACGTTTTGTGAACTTGAGCTAAAGTCCTGTCAGCAAAGATGGGAAATCTTTTACTCTTTATCGGTTAATTAAAGAATTATAATAGAAACAAACATCTTCAACAGTTCCTGTTACTGTTTTAAGTTTTTAAAGCGCTGGTTTATCCACTGGAACTATAATACAATAATGAAAAACTGATGAAATTCAAACAAAACAGTTTAAAAACCTTCAGAAAGTGACTGATATTCCACTTCTAGAAAGCAGCTTATTGAGGAGATATAAGAGTTTAATACAAATATTTTTTTATAAACTGGGAGATCATAGAGTTTGATATTTTTATTATCCATGATCCCATTCTCAGACAAGGATGTGTTTTTTACCTGAGATCCAGAGACAGACCAGGGTGCAGACCAGGAAGCAGAGTCATAGTTTAACAGACTTCTCTGCAGCTTCTCTACTGTTACCCACTCTTTACTCCATCCAGACAGTGTCTTGCCCACGACCAAACTCTAATAAATTAGCAAATATTCCCAAAGGAGTAAATCATGATAATCTAGTAAAAATTAAAATAACTCCAATTGGGGAAAAAGTTAAAACGATTAAATGTGGTCTGTTTAACATTAGATCTCTTTCCTCTAAAAGTCTGCTAGTTTATGACTTGATTTGTGATACATTGACTTATGTTGCCTTACAGAAACCTGGCTGCAGCAAGAGGATTATGTGAGCATAATGAGATATCTCCTTCATCATGTAAATTTTCACGTAGACAAAAGTTCTGGGCGAGGAGGAGTAGCAACAATCTTTCAGTCTGACTTACTGATTACTACCAAGACAGTTAATACCTAAAACTCTTTTGAACATTTAACCCTTAATTTCCTTCATCCAAATAGAAAAGCAAGAAAACCTCTTCTTTTTGTAACTTTGTACCGTCTGTATAAGTACCGTAAAGTTTTCCTTAGACAGAAAACTTTGAATCAATCTGACTGGATGATCTGGTTGAACTGGAAAGAGACCTGAGATGACATGATGTGAATTGGAGCTATAGAAATAAACTGAATAGAATTGAATAAACGGAGGTTCTAATACTTTAGAACCGACCAAGCTGTGAGGATATTCTTTAGCCAGGTTTCATAAAATAGTAATTTTATCCTAACTGAAAAATTTAAATAAAAATAGACTCACAATAACAATGGTTTCAGAATAGACTCTGGATTTTAAATATAGAAATAGGTTAAATAGAAAACAGAGACAAAGCAGGTCAGATCAGATTTTTATGAAATCCTGATTTATTGTTTAATTAGTGAGATCAGAAGCATGAAGCTCTGAGTTCTGCAGCAGCTCAGATTAAAAAGCCGCCATGTTTGGCTTTGAGGCGCAGATCAAAGGCTATAAATGTCTCCCCTGTGTGGCGGACGATGGTACTGCAGGAAGGATTTTCATCAGCTCCATAACTGGAGCAAATAAAGTCATTGTGCCTCAGATGCACAGATGGTTGACATGCACCTGGATCCCCCCTCCCCCCCTGTTCATAGTAGGTTCAGGTCTTCAGTTTCATGGTCACCAACAGGAGCTCCTCTCCGTCGCCGTGTTCTTCAGACGCATTTGGCCTCCATGTCATAGAGCCGGAGAAGGTCTGAGATCACGGCATCGATGTCTGCTTTGGTCACATCCTCACACAGCACCTACACACACACACACGCACACACACACACACACACAAGCAAAGGCCACACCTGACCTCAGTAAACAGGGACATCAAAGGTGCACACAGCATTTCAAATGACCCAGATTCTGTGGCCTTTAGGGATAAAGCGAACGCTCTGCACATAAAGAGACGTTCCTTCATTTGAATCTGAATGAAATGACTTTCTAAAGGAAAATCTGAGACAAAATCACGTTCATGGGGGAAAACCAACTCTAACAGTAATTGATGTTACATAAGCGGTGTGAGCCTCTGAAGACTGGCTGCAGCTGTGATGTCATCACGCTCAAAAGAAACGCCAAACAGAACTGTAGGCATTCAGTCTGCTCAGCAGCACATCAACCTTTGGACCACATCACTGCTTTAAACTGTTGCTAGGCAGAAAATACATCAGCATCCATTTAATCATGAGATGAAAAACGATTTGCTTCAGTTTGTAAAGCGATTCTAAGGATTCAGGATGATGCTTTAGGAAACCTACAATGATCCGCTGAATTATTGTGAAATTAAATGATCAAACTGAATACTAACTCTGGTATGAAGGAGCACCAGACGTCATCAGCAGGAAGCCATGATGCGGGCGATTAGTTAGTGTCTCCTTTACATTAATTAGCCATAAAACTCTTTAAAGGGATTTTATCTGAAAACTTAAAACAAGGACAGAGAATCCTGGAGGTTCTGGTTAAGACCTCACAACGCAGCAGAAAGGCTTATAAAACCTGGCAGAGCTGACCTGCAGGGTTACATGTGGCGGCAGGATCACGCTGTGGGGGGGGAAGGTAGGAATCATCATTGATGCCGGGTCAAAGCTGAAGATCGACACCCGATGGGATTTAGAACTGAAGATCGACACCCGATGGGGTTCAGAGCGGCAGATTGCCGCCCGACGGGGATCAGAGCGGCAGATCGATGCCCGTTTAGGGTCAGAGCAGCAGATCGACGCCCTATGAGGGTCAGAGCTGCACATTGACGCCCGATGGGAGTCAGAGCTGCAGATCGCCGACCGACGTGGGTCAGAGCTGCACATTGACGCCCGATGGGAGTCAGAGCTGCAGATCGCCGACCGACGTGGGTCAGAGCTGCACATTGACGCCCGATGGGAGTCAGAGCTGCAGATCGCCGACCGACGTGGGTCAGAGCTGCACATTGACGCCCGATGGGAGTCAGAGCTGCACATTGACGCCCGATGGGAGTCAGAGCTGCAGATTGACGCCCGATGGGAGTCAGAGCTGCAGATCGCCGACCGACGTGGGTCAGAGCTGCACATTGACGCCCAATGGGAGTCAGAGCTGCAGATTGACGCCCGATGAGGGTCAGAGCTGCACATTGACGCCCGATGGGAGTCAGAGCTGCAGATTGACGCCCGATGAGGGTCAGAGCTGCACATTGACGCCCGATGGGAGTCAGAGCTGCAGATTGACGCCCGATGAGGGTCAGAGCTGCACATTGACGCCCGATGGGAGTCAGAGCTGCAGATCGCCGACCGACGTGGGTCAGAGCTGCACATTGACGCCCGATGAGGGTCAGAGCGGCAGATCGACTCCCAATAGGAGTCAGAACGGCAGATTGACGCCCGATGGGAGTCTATAGTGGTCTGTAATCATCTCTGAGCAGCTCTGATTGTCTGAACGCAGCGCTCCGCTTCTACACCTCAGCTTCACTTTCTGCTCCGACTGTTTAACCTCTTCCCTCCCAGCCGACGGCGTTTTGGCTGTTTCTGTCCGAACGCCTCGCAGCCATTTTAATAACTATTCGTCGGCTGTCGGAGCAAAGAGCCGCGGCGAGAAGGAAGGAAAGGATCCGCCGCGGACAGACAGGCGGATATTGGCTAAAAGTTTAACCTCACTTTCAATAACGTTTCTAATTGTTAGAAGATGAACCAAGAAATCAGCTTCTGACTGAAAACAAGGATTTTTTTCTATGTTTGGAAACTAAATATTATTTTTTTGCGGATAATCAGAAGCTTCCAGAAAGAACTCGTTTTCAAACAACTTTATTTATATTAATCTTATGTCGCTCATGTTAACTAACTTTCTCATTCCTTCATTTTCACGTTGTTTTTCAAATAAAAATCTAAAAAATAAATGTGGTTAATTTTACCTCGATCTCCCACAGGCGTCATTTTGACGGATCGATTAGTTGCATTATAAATTCTTCCTGTGGTTGATTTACTGTTTCTTTTTTCTCAGTACTGTTGCTTAGCAACCAACAGTTTACCTAGAAAACTCTGGAACTTGTAGCCTGGGTGCCATTCCGAACTTAGTCCCGCCCACAATGTTTGAGGTCGGGAAGTTCGGTCTGGCATTGCTCAATAGTAGCGCGAGTATGCTCGCACAATATCTGGCGGGCCAATCAAATTGTCAGGGCGGGCTTTATACGATGATGGACAGATGATCAACAGTAACGTAATCAAGTACGTCACCAAACGGCGATGCAACTCGGCGTGAACGACGAGGTTGACATAGCCAGCGGTCATTGCCAGCTCCTTTTCGGAAGCCCGGAATCCTGGCTGCTGAACAACATGCTAGGCTCCGATGGTTTTCAAGCCAACGTTCTGGGTATCGTCGTGGACGAAGTTCATCTAACTTACAAATGGTAACAGATCATCTGACTGTCTGATTTAGTAAATAACTCGCAATGTCATGATATTAATCCCATGTTGTAAACATAGTAGGTAACGTTGTACGTTTGAGGTCGGGAAGTTTAACATACGTCACGCACTCCGTTGCTCTTATTGGTTGTAGGTCTATCCAATTGAATGCAGAGGCATTTTTTTTTTCCTGGTTCGTTCGAAACACGCCCCATAATCACAGCTCTATGGAGCAGCATCAGACTCATTCTGACTAGAATTGAGTCGGACTACGTCAGGCTAGGAACTAGTTCCTTTCAGAAGAAATCTAACAGCTAAACAGGCTTTAAAAATGCTTCAGAATATTGATGATAGCGATTTGGGCGGCGATGGAGAGACCGATGAGGAGGACTGGTCCAAAGCAAGCAGCTAAGATTATGACAGCGAAGAGGATGATCAACGTGACCCATTTTGTTCAAGGTTGGCATTGCCCACACCTCAGCGGCCCAAAGACAAACCGCTGGTCTACTATAATCACACAGGTCAGATCAAATGATTAGAAAATATTCTAGCTCTAATGCGACGGCGACTTGTGGCTCTTTTACCATCTGTTGGTCGTAGCAGCTATAAACGCGTTGGTTTTGTTCAGGAGCTGTTTGAACGTCACCGTCTCACGCAGAGATTTTATCCTTTAACTGGTTAAACAGCAGCTTTGGCGAGGCAAAGAAAACGGCGACCAAAAAAAAACGTTTTTCATTCATGTGAAAAGTTGTAAATGTTCGGAGGTGAATCAATCAGTTTCTGTTAATAAAATTGTAATTTCATACGTTGAACCTGTGTCTTATTTTCTGATTTATTTTTGATACAGATTTGGACAAAAAATAATAATTGAAATATAATGCAGCCTTTAAAGTAATATATATTAACTTCTTTATATCCATAATGGGTTCATATGGCACACTAGAACCATTTCAGTCAATGACATCATGACTGCTGCTGCGTTTCATTGGTTTAAAATCTCACCTGTCAAACCGACGGCCAGCGGGAGCTTCAGTGTTTAAATCACGGCTGTTTCATCATGAAATATTTCAGAGCTTCGGTCCCTAAACTCACCAACATGAGGAGCTGAAAACTCGACTCGATCGCAGACGGCTCCTTTGTGATTATGAGGAACAATGATTAGCAGAAAGGAGCCTTTCCTCTATATATAAATAGAAACAACAGTGATGTCATAAATACAGACTGATTCATTATTTTAGAGCTTCTTTTGTCCTCAGCTTCAGCATGTCTTGCTTCAGACAGTCAAATATTGAATTGTTGAGGAAACAGAACATTGTTGTAGTTGTGAAACATGCAGAACGGGTCTGATTGTGATCATGAACACACACCTGCCACCACTGCTTCTCACCAGCAGGCAGCTCCACGCCGTAGCTGTTCAGCGCCAGGTAGAGGGCGGCCACCGCGATGTGCTGCGGCACGTGGCGGATGCACATGTCCCCATGGTAACAGTCTCTCAGCAACGCCCAGGAAGTCTCGGCCACAGGGGTTCGAGACCAAGCGTGTCGGTTGACGAGTGATTTTACAGACAGGAGGTAGTGGAGTAAATACTGCAGAGAGAAAAGAGTCGACCGGGAAAAAAAATCAGGAAGCAGCAGAAACAATCCTTCACCTCAAACCTTCTTCTTTTAATTCAGACGCCGTTCAGCCTGTGATCCTGTTTCTGTTCTTTTTCATTTACAATCGTCTCACTTTCTGTAATCCTTTAGAGAAATTATTAAACCTGTAAGGATGTCACACCTCAGCCACTAGGTGGCACTGTTGCCATTGTTTTCATACCTCCAGCTGTTTTTTTTCACTGATCTCTATTAATTCACTGCTGATTGCCTGAAAAAAGTGAAGCCACCCTCCGCCATGTTGGTACTCCCCACTCCCACAGAGACGCACAGTAAAGATGCCTCCCTGTGCAGCATTTAGCTGCTAAAACCAGCGGTTTTCTGTTTGCAGGAAGACGTTCCACTGGTAATTTAACCAATAAATCCATCTATAGCCGATGGATCCTATAGTAAAGTCTGTACACTAACATTTGTCTGGCTATCTGGGACCGACTGGAAGACATTGACTGAGTTAGCCACCGACATTGGGTCTAATGTTAGAAAATAGAAAGTAGAGGAAATAGAAAGTAATTCACTGTGAAATGTTAATGTAGGAATTCTTTATTCAGTGGATCATGCTGTCATTTTTATAGTGTTTGGTTTATTTCTAATTTGAAAAAAAATGTACTGAAATATATATTGTATGTTATATTTTAACCATATATGTATATATATTGCATGTATTATCAGACATGTAAGATATGTAATCACCATAACAATGTAATAAATCCTTGTAAACTGATGTTCATCATCAGTTCAGCACTTTTGGATCATCTGTATTATTCTGCTTCATTAACACATTAATTTTATTGTGACAGATTTGTACAATATGTTATATTACATGATTTATACACTTCTTTAATTATTATCTACTACTTTTTATTATAAGTTAAAGTTAATCTACTGATGCTATGAAACAGTCAGTCTGTGTGAAAGTAATGAATTTATCTTTATGTTAAAAGTCTTCAGTCCCCCTGAAAATGACTGAGCACGGAGCACACGGATTGTTTACATTCAGACTGGTCTATAGGGAGTACCAATATGGCGGCCGGTGGTTTAACTCCACCCTGTACTACCAACAGGCAATCAGCAATCCAGTGAATAAGTAGAGATCTGTGGTTTTTTCTGCTAAATAAGACATTAGGATCACCTGAAATGACACATTTTAAGATGACCAACCTGCTAAATAATCCTGGAACCATTTAAGTCTCATTACCAACTTTTTTAACCACAAAACGCCCTTCACTACCTTGTGGGGGTGTTCAAAGGAGACGTGGAAGTTGAGCTGTCGGAGGATGAGGAGCTCACATCGCACCACGCTGTCCCTGAGGTCCCAGAACTCCTTATCACACTCCAGGGGGGCGCTGCCTTTGTTAAAGTACCTGCGAGACACAGACCTGCAATTAGGAGCTTTTCCTTTCTGTCTTTTATAAATTAGAAATAGTCATTATAACGGCTGCTAACTTATTCCTAGCTGTGATCATGTGACAGCAGGGCTGCCAGATTAATCACTAACTGAGCATCAGATCCACACTAAAGATAAGAGTTGATTGGAAATAAAAAAAGATACCCAGACAGCCTTAAAATATAGAAAACTATCTATCTAGGTTTCTATCTTTGCATTTATTTGCTGATTAACTAACATCTGCTGAGGAAGAACTTTTTCATGCTAATAGAAATATTTCTCTGCCTTTGGGGGGAGTGGCGTCCTAGTGCTTAGGGCGTAGAGCTATGAATCTAGAGGTTCAGAGTTCTAAACCCACTCCCACAGACTGCCACTCTGGGTCCCTGAGTAAGACCCTTAACCCCACACTGCTCCCCGGGCGACGCACAATGTGTAGTTATTATTAATTATTTGTAATTTTTTGTCCCCATAGTAAAAAAAAAGTGGTATTGAGATCTCAATCATTATTTAACCAAATGTTTTTTAAATAACCTTTTTGGTCACATTACGTTTAACCAGAATAAGACACCGAATGTCTCCCCGCCGGCCTCTAGGTGGCAGTAGTTCTCCTGAGGCGGCTTTGCTGCCACACAGAGCAGGAAGCAGGTAGCAGCAGATCCATGCATGGAGTAGAAGGATGAAGCTTCCCAGAAGTGATGAAGAGTTGAAGCTTTGTTTGGGCTAATTGATTCAACGATCCCCACAGTTCATGAAGCTTCAGGTGAACATGTCACCACCTACTGGTGGAGAGCAGAACTACAGCTAGATATAATCTGGAATTTGTTAAGCTTCTGCTGCTTTATCTCTGATCCACCTTAAGGTCAGACGTCCAGTAAAGTGAGTGCAGATGCGTCTGATGCTCCTGTGTTCAATTCTAGAGAGCAGCTTTGCTATATTAGCTGTGATCAGCGGGTAGAAAGTAGTTAGAATCTATGTTGAAGTGAGAAAGTCCTCCTGAAAACATGGTCTGTGCAGTCAGTTCATCCAGATTACCATCCTGCCTTCAAAGATTATTTCTCTGTGGGAGCCTCTCAGACCCCCACATACCGGCGCTGCGCTGTCACTGGGAATCCCCAGCAGCAGCTGCCTCAGGCCCGGGAGCCTCTCCAGGGTTTTCCCCTCCTGTTGGTGGCGGCTGGAAGTAGATGTTAGCGTTTTTCAGGTCTGTGCTACAAACTGCAGGCAGCAGGATAATAAAAGCCAACATATTCTGCCGGCAGGTTTCTACATTTGAAGTTAATTTAGGCGTTAATAAACTGTTTCAGAGGAGAGATCATAGCGCTCTCCATCAGCAGTGCTGTGTCTGACTCCCTGCCAGCTCCCAGATCAGCTTCTCTGGTTGGTTGATGAGGCGCGTCCAGAAGCTGCTGCCTCTGAAGCGCCTCAGATGCTCAGAAGCTCATGAGGCTCCTGCTGCTCTACAGTCATGGCCAAAAATAATGAGAATGACACAAATATTATATTTTCACCTGATCTGCTGCCCTCTGGTATTCAAGTATGTCAGATGATGTCATCACATACAGAAATACAATTGCAATCATATTCTTATTAACAGAAGCTTTTATTGACAGAATGAGTTAATGCAGCAGGTCAATATTTGCAGTGTTGACCCCTCTTCTTAGGACCTTTGCAATTCTCCCTGGCTGCTCTCAATCAATCCTGACTGATAGAGTCCATTCTGCACAATCAATGCTTGCATTTTGTCAGAATTCCTAGGTTTTCGTTTGTCCACCCGTCTCTTGATGATTGACCACACGTTTTCAATGGGATTAAGATCAGGGGAGTTTCCAGGCCATGGACCCAACATCTCTCTGTTTTTGTTCCCTGAGCCAGTTAGATATCACCTTTGCTTCATGGTGAGGTGCTCCATCATGCTGGAAAAGGCATCGTTCATCACCAAACTGCTCTTGGACGGTTGGGAGAAGTTGCTGTCGGAGGACATTCTGGTTCCATTCTTTATTCATGGCTGTTTTTAGGTCAGACTTTGAGAGAGCCGACTCCCTTGGCTGAGAAGCAACCCCACACATGAATGGTTTCAGGATGCTTTACAGTTGGCATGAGACCAGACTGGTGGTATAAACTGGTCTAAAATGTGTTTTTTTTTTTTTACGACACCTTTAAAAGGCATACGCTAAAGTTAAACCTAAATCCATCTGAGTCTAAATAAGACCCAATAAGAGGGACAGAGTCCAGAACCTGATCACTAGAGAGACAGAACCTGATCACCAGGAGAGACAACTTTGATTAACATTATAATCAGTTATAGAAACTATGGTGAATAAATGTTTTTCTTATAATGGAGGATAGTTTAGTTTAGCACACATTGGAGCAGATGATGAATATTTGCTAATAATCCCTCCTGTGTGGATTACCTGTGGCTCACATTGATGATGTCACGGGTGCGAATGTGCTGCTCCTCCACTTTACCAGCCAGGTATAAGCAGCTCATGGCCACCAGGTAGGGCTCATAGAGCTGCGATGTGACCCGCTGGAAGAAGCGGTGATATAGGAGGCAGGCTGTGGCCACAGGGACAGAGCGCATGCGCAGCTTCACTCCTGGAAAACAGGTGAATTTCACAGGATTAAATTAATTCCTGTATCTGATAGACTTTAACTAAAATCATTACTAAACCTTTATTCACTGCAGCACCTTTCTGCTGGATTTCTAACCAAAATCCTGGAGATTTATGATTCTAACGGGAATTAACTAATTATAACATGTTTAAACTTTTATAAACAAACATTTTAATGAATTTAGCAGTTGAGTAAAGTCCTATCTGTGGTCACTAGATCTAAATCCTCATCTCTGGTTAAATCATTTAGACTTTTCTATCAGTTTATCCCCTGATTAAATCAGAAAGAGGAAAACAGAGCCTCACACCGGCCCTTTGGCATGTGGATGGTCGTTTGGTGCATGGCGCGTGTTTTGAAGCTGCTTATGGAGAAATGTCTTGGGCCGTGAGTAGTGAGGAAACAGGAAGCGATTCTTGTGGGATGGAAGAGGGAAATAGTGACAATGAAGGTTGGAAGATAGCAACATCAAAAAATGAGAAAAAGCGGAAAAAACAGAGATCAGTTCAAGGGGAATCTAGTTCAGAACAATCCAGTGATGATCATTCCATACATTCCACAGCACAACAAAATGAATTCAAAGTCATATTCAAAGTCGTTAATCAGGCAGACTCTTTTACAAATTGGAATCCGGTTCACTTAACAAAAACCATCAATAAACTTGTCGGAGAAGTCAGAGGTGCCAGAATTCTGTACAGTGGAGACCTGCTAATTAACTGCAGAGACAGCGCCCAGCAAGGCAAAGCAATACGGATCAACAAAATTGACGGGATAAGAGTTCAGTGCAGCCTAATGGAGAACAAAAAGATCAGCAGGGGAGTCATTGGAGGAGTTCCTCTAAAAATTTCTGAAAAAGAGATTCTGGAAAACATAAGCGGTGCAAAAGTAAAAGAAGTAAAACGGTTAAAAACAACAAGAAACGGAGAAAGATCTGACAGTTTATCAGTGCTAATTAAATTTGAGGAAGAGCAATTACCAAGCAAAGTATTCATCGGTTACATAAGCTATAATGTCAAAATCTACAATCCTCCACCATTGAGATGTTTCAAATGCCAAAAATTCGGTCACATTGCAGCAGTTTGTAAAGGGAAACAGAGGTGTGGAAGGTGTGCAGGAGAACATGAGTACGGAAAATGTGGAAAAGAAGCTAAAATAAAATGCTGTAATTGTGGTGGAGAACATACTGCTGCCTATCGCGGCTGTGAAGCAAGCAAAAGGTCTGAGGAAATTAAAAAAATGAAATTTGAGCTCGGAATAACCTACGCTGAAGCTGCAAAAAGGATCCCATCTCAGTCAGAAAAACCCAAACCTACAGTTCAACACACAGCAAATTCCAAACCTCTAGAGAAATCTCCAAAAATTGATGAAGACTCACTTATTGTTAAAAAGACAAATTTTGTTCTTTTCATGGTAGAAGTAATTAATTGTACTGCACAGACAACAAAAAAAACGGAAAAAATCAAAATAATAGTGAAGGCTGCAGAAAAATATCTGGACATTAAAGATTTGAACTGGGAGATGGTTGGAAGTATGATGGGAGGACCGATGGGACCATCAGAAACTGGCAGAGTTAAGATGACCTAGAGTAAATTAAAAATTATATGGGCAAATGTGATTTAGTATTATGTTGGTTTAAGTTACACAGGTTTTTTTTTTTTTTTTTTTTTTTTTTTTTTTTTTTTTTTTTTTTTTTTTTTTTTTTTTTTTGGGGGGGGGGGGGGTGAATCGTTTTCTGTTTTCTTGCTTTACTCCATATCAGTTGGTGGCGGTAATGCACAATTCACAAGTCTGCCAACCGCCATAAAACCCCATAAGAAGAAGAAGAAGAAGAGCCTCACACCTGTCTCCATCATGAAGCGACACACCCGGAAGTGGGTCCTCATGTCCCGCGTGGGTTCCGACCCGGCGGCGCCGCCGGAGCCCAGGCTGCCCGGCGGCCGGAGCTCCTCTGCCGGCTGGGCAGCTAACCGGCAGGACGGTCCCTCCATCCCACCTGCTCCGGAGAAGGTTAAAAATAACCAGAATGAAAACTAAACCAGCCTTTCCTGATAATCCCAAATAATCCCAACAGTAATGTTTGTTCTGAAAACTTAAAGCAGAATAAAGACAAACGTTTGTTGTCTAATTTCGCTAGCTCTGTTGATTAGCACGTTAGCTAGTTGTTTCTGACACCGGAAGATAAATACACACACTTCCGGCAAATTCTTTTTTTCAAAATAAAAGCCTCTTGGAAATACGGAAGAATCTGTTATGATTTAGAAGAAATAAAAGTATAGTTAAACATGGGGGTTTCCTGTTTAATTATTATTATTCATTACTTAAAAACTTATAGAAATGATGAAAAATGTCCCTGATGTTACTCACTCAAAATGAGATCAAAGATATGGAAATGTATCTTTGATTTCCAAATGGTTAATTTAATGTTATATTAATTAGGCAATGTTCAAATATAAAAAGAATTAAATAACACCACATTCAAGCGGCAGTAATAATTTATTGTTGCATGAAAACATAAAAATTTACAGCCTATACTTTTAGAAATCTTCCTGATCGGCTTTCTACCAATCACCTTTAAGTTTGACTGAGTTGCTAAGCAACGGATCAACACAACGGATGCAAACTGATGCAGCATGTCTTCCAGTTTCTCGGCTAACCAGGTAAACAAACTTTCTGTCAATAAAAAACTAAAATATATTTATATAATTTTTTATAAATGATCTAATTTGCTGAAATATTTTAATTGAATAAAGTATGAAAGCGCCTTCAGAAGCCAGAGGCTGCAGAACTGGTGTGTGACTAAACCCTTTAAAGAGGTGAGCTGTTTATCTGCAGCCTGTTTCTCACTGTTTTAATTTTGATCCCTACTAAATATTCTAAGTTTCTCTAACAGCGTCCACGCACACGGGTGGGTCCCTCTTCCTTTGTAGCAGACAGCAGAGGGCACCTGCTCCCAGGGGTGAAGGTAGTTACACCTCCTGCTTTCATTTAAAGTGGCCCCACAGTGAATAGTTCTGGGTCAGGTCTCTGTGTGGTTCTTGCAGAAAGGCGGAGCCTGGCCAGACTTCAAAGGTACCTGGGATCTACCAGCACGCATCCCGCCCCCCAACATCAACACCACCGCCCGTTCAGCGGCGGGTCTGGATCGACTGAGGACCTGGGGCCTGTGCCCACCGCAGCGGGGCCAATCACTTTCACCCAGCAGCAGCAGAAACACAGACAGGGGCCACCAGGTCAGGGCCACTGATTGATGGTCACTCCATCTTATTTCAGCGGCTCCCTTTAATGTATTTTCTCCACCTATTCCTGTCTTTAGCTTTTTCTTCTTCCAGAGGTTCATCATGAAAAAGCAGATAAACCTGAGGGTCTTCTGTAAGTATTTTACATCTTTCTCTCCAATGGAGGAGATTTTCTCACATAGTCCAGGAAAATATCTGTAACCATTAAAATTAGAAAGGAGCTTTTTTTACTGTGTGGAAAAATCCCGACATGGTTGCAGTCAGCTCGGCGGTTCATTATTTCTTATGCATTATTATTTTTCGTCGTAAGGAAGTCATATTTAAAAGTCAAATAATTCTGGCTTAAACATGTATAAAAATGTACTCTTTATCAGACATTATTGTCCCAAAATTAAAAAATTTCTATTAAAAAAAAAAAAGTCCTGTATTAAAATCTGTTTTTTCCGTTAACTCCTGCAGGCCAGTTAGTTCTACGTCAGCCTGCTAACTGAGACCAATGCAAACAGTGACCATGCTAACTGGCCATGATAAGTGAGACCATGCTAACTGAGACCAATGCAAACAGTGACCATGCTAACTGGCCATGCTAACTGTGACCATGCTAACTGACCATGCTAAGTGAGACCATGCTAATAGTGACCATGCTAACTGGCCATGCTAAGTGAGACCATGCTAACTGGCCATGCTAACTGTGACCATGCTACCTGACCATGCTAAGTGAGACCATGCTAACAGTGACCATGCTAACTGGCCATGCTAGCTTTGACCATGCTAACTGGCCATGATAAGTGAGACCATGCTAACTGAGACCATGCTAACTGTGACCATTCTAACTGGCCATGCTAAGTGAGACCATGCTAACTGGCCATGCTAAGTGAGACCATGCTAAGACCATGCTAACTGTGACCATGCTAAGTGAGACCATGCTAACTAAGACCATGCTAACTGGCCATGCTAAGTGAGACCATGCTAACTGGCCATGCTAAGTGAGACCATGCTAACTGGCCATGCTAAGTGAGATCATGCTAACTAAGACCATGCTAACTGTGACCATGCTAACATGCCATGCTAAGTGAGACCATGCTAACTGTGACCATGCTAACTGGCCATGCTAAGTGTGACCATGCTAACTAAGACCATGCTAACTGTGACCATGCTAACTGGCCATGCTAACTGAGACCATGCTAACTGAGACCATGCTAGCCGTGACCATGCTAACTGGCCATGATAAGTGAGACCATGCTAACTGAGACCAATGCAAACAGTGACCATGCTAACTGGCCATGCTAACTGTGACCATGCTAACTGACCATGCTAAGTGAGACCATGCTAACAGTGACCATGCTAACTGGCCATGCTAAGTGAGACCATGCTAACTGGCCATGCTAACTGTGACCATGCTACCTGACCATGCTAAGTGAGACCATGCTAACAGTGACCATGCTAACTGGCCATGCTAGCTTTGACCATGCTAACTGGCCATGATAAGTGAGACCATGCTAACTGAGACCATGCTAACTGTGACCATGCTAACTGGCCATGCTAAGTGAGACCATGCTAACTGGCCATGCTAAGTGAGATCATGCTAACTAAGACCATGCTAACTGTGGCCATGCTAACAGGCCATGCTAAGTGAGACCATGCTAACTAAGACCATGCTAACTGTGACCATGCTAAGTGTGACCATGCTTACTAAGACCATGCTAACTGTGACCATGCTAACTGGCCATGCTAAGTGAGACCATGCCAACTGGCCATTCTATGTGAGACCATGCTAACTGAGACCATGCTAACTGTGACCATGCTAACTGGCCATGCTAAGTGTGACCATGCTAACTAAGACCATGCTAACTGTGACCATGCTAACTGGCCATGCTAAGTGTGACCATGCTAACTGAGACCATGCTAACTGGCCATGCTAAGTGAGACCATGCTATTTGCAGATTATAATGCTTCTATAAAACAGAAGGAATTAAATGACATTAATTTGTCCTTTAATGTACCTTTTTCTCTGTTTGCAGATTTTTAATTTTTATTATTCTTTGTTCTTTACAAAAACAGAGTGATGAACGTCGAAGCTCGGCAGACCCATCAAACGCAGCCGAAAGCCGACCAGAGTCCCAGAACCGCCCCTTGACTGGCAGTGAGAGCTCCGGCTCCCAGAGACACGAGGCGGGAGCTCCGGCTCATCAGATCCACCGAGCTTCAACGAGTGAAGCTGGAGAAATGACTCATGAAGCTGAGAGTGAAACCTCCTCCAGGCCTGAGAGTGGATCCCAGAGCAACATGTCTGAGCAAACGGCTAAATCCTCCTCCAGGTCCACAGAAAGGCAGCCAGCGGGACCGCTGAGGAGCGGGACACCCTGCAGGACATAAACACCAAGAAGAGTCAGAGGTCCCATTATTGGATTAATTGGAAATCAGAAAGAAAGTCTTCCATTATTTCAAGTTTCAGATCAAATGAAAACTTTAATAAATGTATTGTATCCAACTTAAAGGAAATGAACATTAGTGGTGCTTGCTGAGTGATAATTCATCAGAAAAGGACAAAGCAGTGAAATAAATGTTTTACAAAATAAGGAAACTTTGTCTGATTGTGGAGATTAGAATTCCTCAGAATGAGTCAGATGGGAATAAAAAACTGCATTTTTCTTATCCCACAATAAAGTGAATACAAACTTTGAACAGAAATAAAATAATAATAATAATGTCACTTTAAACAGATGAATTCTACCATTAACTTTCTTTAATTCAATAAAAAACTATGACGACAAACCGTACTTCCTTTAGTAATCCTTTCATTAAAATTGCAGTGAGAAAATAATCTACATTTTAGTTGCAAATTAAGCATCCAGCTTCCCTCCCAGTTCTGCACAGATGACTCAGGTTGGAGCTGCTTTAAGTCGGGGATTTTCTAACACATGCAATAAATATGCTGCTTATTTTTATTTTCATTTTTTCTCTCTGTTCTATTGGAGAAGGAGGTCGCCTCATATCCAAACCGCTGGCTGATCCATCTGGCATTAAAGCAGGTCGTGTTCCAACAGATGAGCCTGTTTTTATATAACCTTCAACCTTTGGGATTATTTGTTCAGGTGTGTTTAGCATCCAGGTGATCCAAGCGGGGGCCCGTCTGAACAGGAAGGAGGGAGACCTAACCCCTGTCCGCCCAGCATAAACGTACCGCTCTACCGAACCACTGATGCAGGTGCTTTTAACTAACTGATCCCCCAATATGTGCTGCTGATTTTTGGGGCCAATTCTTTATGCTGATATTTTCCTTTTTCTCCATTTAAATTATCAAAATGATGCAGTGATAGTAATGAGAACAGGGGGCGCCCTCTGCTGCTCTCAGACTAATCCTTTCAGATCACCCATTGATTTTAGGTTTTTTATAGTGTAAATTATTTCACCCTTTTATTAAATGAAGGGCATTAAAATCAAAGTATCCTTTCCGCATGCATGATGGAGGTAGGAGTTAAGATGGCTGCAAGTCCAGCTGTGTCTTTGCTCCGTCAGCTGATTGGTGCAGAGTTCCTGAAAGCAACAGAAGGAGCTGCATTGTTCTCCTCTTAATGAACACGTTCGTCACCAACAGGATTTCATAGATACTTTATTCACTTCATCTTTGAGTTTTAATGGAATTTAGAGCCTCTAAAACTGTCAAATAATATAAAATCTAAGAAATAAAAGTTTTAGACCCAAAGCCAATAAATATGTGTTGTGAGCCTGTAGACATAATGCAGACAGCAGATGTAAAAAATCTGGCAGTAACACGGAGGAATAATCACTTTGCTGTGTAAAAAGCACAGATCCGCATCAGATAGATAGATATGGTGAAACATGGCAGATCCGGGTTCACTCTATTATTGCATGAACTGAGCCTTCATTGTTCAGAGCGCAACAATGAACAGCAGCAGACAGTCTTCAGTCCCCTGGCTGGTCAGAGGGGAGGTATTTCTAATGAGTTTCTATAAGAACACCCGTCACCTCCAGACTCTATATAGATCTAGATCAGGGGTTTAAAGCGTGGCTGCAGGTTTTCTTTCCAACCAAGCAATAGCACCAGACTCCATTCATCTCATCAAGTCATCATGTTCAGATTGGACTCACTTGATGAGATGACTGGAGTCTGGT
The DNA here is from genome assembly GCF_016077235.1 of Cyprinodon tularosa. Taxonomy (NCBI): domain Eukaryota; kingdom Metazoa; phylum Chordata; class Actinopteri; order Cyprinodontiformes; family Cyprinodontidae; genus Cyprinodon; species Cyprinodon tularosa. The sequence continues at coordinate 60,474 of NW_024039643.1, forward strand.
TGCTATTGCTTATTTGGAAAGAAAACCTGCAGCCTCACGGCCCTTTCTGGAACCACATTGACACCCCTGATCTAGATCAACCAGATCATCCAGTCTGTTCAAAGGCTCAAAGTTTTCCATCTAAGGAAAACCAGCTGGTTGCATCCAGTCATCCATCTGTTCCTCCCAGATGAGCAGGAACAGACAGAAAATATTGACTTGGATTGTTTCAGTTCTGTAGCAATCCCTCCACCAAGCATGTAGCGACAGTGGAGAGGAAAACTCGGTTTAAAAAAGGTAGAAACCTCCAGCAGAACCAGAACCAGGCTCCAGAAAGGATATACAGGCCCTGCTCTATCATCTCTATCATCTCGCTGTTGATTGATCGATCCTTTTTCTGACACGCTTCATCCCAAGTGGGGTCCTGACGGCTGCTGGTGTCTATCTTCAGCTGCCTATAGCTGAGAGGCGGGGTTCACCCTGGACAGGTCTCCAGTCCATCGCAGAGACAAACAACCATTCACACACACAGAAACACAGCGGGCCAGGAATCGAACCCACAACCTTCTGCACCACTGACTGCCCGCTAATCTCACCTTAAAGCAATGAATCAACTTTTTTTTTTTACAGCGTCACTCCAGGGCAGAATATTTCTACATTTTCTAATATTATGGAAGAAAAATAAGGAAATCCCAGAAACAGGATTAATATGAGATTGAAATGAAAAGTCCTAATCAAAAATATTTTCAAATGTTGATGTTTAAGTCTTTAATTTTATGAAAACATAATGACTGATCATCCAACCAACGTGACTGGTTTGCTGTTTATTCTGCATTAATGCTCAAATGGTCAAAACCAGGAACGTCACTGGACCATTAAGATCAGGTCATCACTACGGTTACAGTTCAGTATAATCACAGTTGGTTTAAGTAATCCACCAGATTATGCATCAATGATTTAGTTAGCATGTAAGCATCTCCAGCTCTTCTGATCATTCCAGTGAATCTGGAAATCAATGGTGGTTATAGATCAAACGTTAAAGCGGGGGGTCATTAAAATAATATATCAAGAGTGGTGCAGAGAAACAGTATTAAAGTGATGGGGCAGGGTGTGGAGGGGGGGATATAGGAGGGAGGGAGGATATGTGTGGGTTTTGGAGGCGGGATGTATCTGAATTTTAACAAAGGAGATTAAAAATATTGGTAGAGGGAGCAGCTGGGCTGGTCCTGCCAGAGGATGAAATTAGCTTCACCTATAATCCTCTATCTCTATGAATCCATGTATATTATGAAAATGAATTATCTCGCCTGCAGACAGATGGAGGAAGGCAGCAGCACACCTCACCACCCCAGCAGGGGTAAACGTGATGGATGGATGATGGTTGGATGGATGATGGATGGATGGATTGATGGATGATGAATGGATGGATGATGGTTGGATGCATGGATGGATGGATGGATGATGGTTGGATGGATGGATGATGGTTGGATGGATGGATGATGAATGGATGGATGATGGTTGGATGCATGGATTGATGGATGGATGATGGTTGGATGGATGGATGATGGTTGGATGGATGGATGATGGTTGGATGCATGGATGGATGGATGGATGATGGTTGGATGGATGATGGTTGGATGCATGGATGGATGGATGATGGTTGGATGGATGGATGATGAATGGATGGATGATGGTTGGATGCATGGATTGATGGATGGATGATGGTTGGATGGATGATGGTTGGATGATGGTTGGATGCATGGATGGATGGATGGATGATGGTTGGATGGATGATGGATGGATGGATTGATGGATGATGAATGGATGGATGATGGTTGGATGCATGGATGGATGGATGGATGATGGTTGGATGGATGGATGATGGTTGGATGGATGGATGATGAATGGATGGATGATGGTTGGATGCATGGATTGATGGATGGATGATGGTTGGATGGATGGATGATGGTTGGATGGATGGATGATGGTTGGATGCATGGATGGATGGATGGATGATGGTTGGATGGATGGATGATGGTTGGATGCATGGATGGATGGATGATGGTTGGATGGATGGATGATGAATGGATGGATGATGGTTGGATGCATGGATTGATGGATGGATGATGGTTGGATGGATGATGGTTGGATGATGGTTGGATGCATGGATGGATGGATGGATGATGGTTGGATGGATGATGGATGGATGGATTGATGGATGATGAATGGATGGATGATGGTTGGATGCATGGATGGATGGATGGATGATGGTTGGATGGATGGATGATGGTTGGATGGATGATGAATGGATGGATGATGGTTGGATGCATGGATTGATGGATGGATGATGGTTGGATGGATGGATGATGGTTGGATGGATGGATGATGGTTGGATGCATGGTTGGATGGATGGATGATGGTTGGATGGATGGATGATGGTTGGATGCATGGATGGATGGATGATGGTTGGATGGATGGATGATGAATGGATGGATGATGGTTGGATGCATGGATTGATGGATGGATGATGGTTGGATGGATGATGGTTGGATGATGGTTGGATGCATGGATGGATGGATGGATGATGGTTGGATGGATGATGGATGGATGGATTGATGGATGATGAATGGATGGATGATGGTTGGATGCATGGATGGATGGATGGATGATGGTTGGATGGATGGATGATGGTTGGATGGATGGATGATGAATGGATGGATGATGGTTGGATGCATGGATTGATGGATGGATGATGGTTGGATGGATGGATGATGGTTGGATGGATGGATGATGGTTGGATGCATGGATGGATGGATGGATGATGGTTGGATGGATGGATGATGGTTGGATGCATGGATGGATGGATGATGGTTGGATGGATGGATGATGAATGGATGGATGATGGTTGGATGCATGGATTGATGGATGGATGATGGTTGGATGGATGATGGTTGGATGATGGTTGGATGCATGGATGGATGGATGGATGATGGTTGGATGGATGGATGATGGTTGGATGGATGGATGATGAATGGATGGATGATGGTTGGATGCATGGATTGATGGATGGATGATGGTTGGATGGATGGATGATGGTTGGATGCATGGATGGATGGATGGATGATGGTTGGATGGATGATGAATGGATGGATGGATGATGGTTGGATGGATGGATGATGGTTGGATGCATGGATGGATGGATGGATGATGGTTGGATGGATGGATGATGGTTGGATGCATGGATGGATGATGGTTGGATGATAAATGGATGATGGATGGATGCATGGATTCATGGATGGATGATGGTTGGATGGATGATGAATGGATGGATGGATAGAGATGGATGGATGAACGATGAATGGATGGATGGATGGATGATGAATGGATGGATGATGGATGGATAGAGATGGATGGATGGATAAATGTTTGATGATTGATGGATGGATGGATGATGAATGGATGGATGGATGATGAATGGATGGATGATGGTTGGATGGATGGATGATGGATGATGAATGGATGGATGGATGATGGTTGGATGGATGATGGTTGGATGGATGGATGATGGTTGGATGGATGATGGTTGGATGGATGGATGATGGTTGGATGGATGATGGTTGGATGATGGTTGGATGCATGGATGGATGGATGGATGATGGTTGGATGGATGGATGATGGTTGGATGGATGGATGATGGTTGGATGGATGGACGATGAATGGATGGATGATGGTTGGATGCATGGATTGATGGATGGATGATGGTTGGATGGATGGATGATGGTTGGATGCATGGATGGATGGATGGATGATGGTTGGATGGATGATGGTTGGATGATGGTTGGATGCATGGATGGATGGATGGATGATGGTTGGATGGATGGATGATGGTTGGATGGATGGATGATGGTTGGATGCATGGATGGATGGATAGATGATGGTTGGATGGATGGATGATGGTTGGATGGATGGATGATGGTTGGATGGATGGATGATGGTTGGATGGATGGATGATGGTTGGATGGATGGATGATGGTTGGATGCATGGATGGATGGATGGATGATGGTTGGATGGATGATGGTTGGATGATGGTTGGATGCATGGATGGATGGATGGATGATGGTTGGATGGATGGATGATGGTTGGATGGATGGATGATGGTTGGATGGATGGATGATGAATGGATGGATGATGGTTGGATGCATGGATTGATGGATGGATGATGGTTGGATGGATGGATGATGGTTGGATGCATGGATGGATGGATGGATGATGGTTGGATGGATGATGGTTGGATGATGGTTGGATGCATGGATGGATGGATGGATGATGGTTGGATGGATGGATGATGGTTGGATGGATGGATGATGGTTGGATGGATGGATGATGAATGGATGGATGATGGTTGGATGCATGGATTGATGGATGGATGATGGTTGGATGGATGGATGATGGTTGGATGCATGGATGGATGGATGGATGATGGTTGGATGGATGATGGTTGGATGATGGTTGGATGCATGGATGGATGGATGGATGATGGTTGGATGGATGGATGATGGTTGGATGGATGGATGATGGTTGGATGGATGGATGATGAATGGATGGATGATGGTTGGATGCATGGATTGATGGATGGATGATGGTTGGATGGATGGATGATGGTTGGATGCATGGATGGATGGATGGATGATGGTTGGATGGATGTAGGGTGACCACCTGCTAATAAGCCCAAGGGGGGACAAGGGGTATGTTTCTGAGGGACAAAGTGGGAAACTGCTTGGTGCAGCGGTGCCCCCACCTCACGGGCAGACTCACTGATAGAGGTTTACACATTTCTAGCACATACCACCTTAGATGGTATATTAATAATGTCCTATTCCCATAAACATGTGTAATTGCTGATGAATGCTCATGAATAGGCCAACCAATGTGTATTTCTTTCTAAATAAAGATTCATAATACTTTGAACATTCAATGAACAGATGCACTTCCAATTCCGATTTACTTTAGCTATTCAATTTTATTTATTTTTATTACAATTTATTCACTTTAAATAAATTATAATTTGAAATTAAAGGATTAACAGGAATTGTAGTTGCTCTACACCACAGGAACTGTAAAAAAAAAAAAAAAAAAAAAGGCTTAACTCACGACTCCAGAGGTTCACAGAACGAGAAGGGGGAGGAAGGATGGTGAACTTGGATGTTGGTAAAAGCAGGGACAGGGAAAAAAAAACTGTTCAGTGTTCTGGGGACACCTTTAGGACTTTGGGGTCACCTTTAGGACTCAAACCTTTTCACCAGCATCTGAATAAAATAAGAAAGAAAGATAAGAGACAGAATTAATTTATGATAAGCTTCCAAATGGTTTTCCAGTATAGACAGAGGAGTGCAAACCCATCACCATCACAATACAAAACAATACAAAAAGGTGCCAAAATACAATCCTATGCAAAACAATGACATATTTTGACCTAAAAGGCTACTATTTCCTAAAAGTGACACATTTGCACCCCTGTAGACAGCCCACCAATGTTCAAAATCAATCAAACTTCATCTTAGACAAATGGGGTCTTACATATCTAGGTTTCTTACCTTCAGGTTTCTTCTTGAAGTTGTATTTCTTTTTTGAGCGTGCAGCATTGAGGAGAACCTTCTCTTTCACTACATAAGTGTAAAAGTACAATAATGTGCAGTTCCAACTGGTATTTTACGCGAGCGCGCTTTTTTTACGTCACCGCGCGGCTGCATTCTTGGAAAATGTTTAGACCGGCCACTGATGATTCAAATCACAAAAAAGTGGTAGAAAGACGTTTAAAAATTGACTTCAAACATTTAATTTCATTAATTTGGGCTTTCATTGCCATCTGCTGTCATATGAGAGTAAGCACAACTTGACGACCATAAGCTTTTTCATATTTCTTGCATTGATTATGCGTGACACGGTCTCAATTTGCGGGACGAATGAATTGGGCTTCAAACGCTGTGCGCGCACGCGCTACGCGGGACGGGTGGTCACCCTAGATGGATGATGGATGGATGGATGATGGTTGGATAGATGGATGATGGTTGGATGCATGGATTGATGGATGGATGATGGTTGGATGGATGATGAATGGATGGATGGATGATGAATGGATGGATGAACGATGAATGGATGGATGGATGGATGATGAATGGATGGATGATGGATGGATAGAGATGGATGGATGGATAAATGTTTGATGATTGATGGATGGATGGATGAAGGGTTGACAGATGGATGATGAATGGATGGATGGATGATGAATGGATGGATGATGGTTGGATGGATGGATGATGGATGATGAATGGATGGATGGATGATGGTTGGATGGATGATGGTTGGATGGATGATGGTTGGATGGATGGATGATGGTTGGATGGATGATGAATGGATGGATGATGGTTGGATGGATGATGGTTGGATGGATGATGGATGGATGGATGAACGATGAATGGATGGATGGATGATGGTTGGTTGGATGGATGATGGTTGTATGGATGATGGATGATGAATGGATGGATGATGGTTGGATGGATGATGGTTGGATGGATGGATGATGGTTGGATGGATGATGGATGATGAATGGATGGATGGATGATGGTTGGACGGATGATGGTTGGATGGATGGATGGATGATGGTTGGATGGATGATGGATGATGGTTGGATGGATGATGAATGGATGGATGGATGATGGTTGGATGGATGATGGTTGGATGGATGACGGATGGATGATGGTTGGATGGCTGATGAATGGATGGATGGATGATGGTTGGACGGATGATGGTTGGATGGATGGATGATGGTTGGATGGATGATGGTTGGATGGATGATGAATGGATGGATGGATGATGGATGATGGTTGGATGGATGGATGGATGACGGATGGATGATGGTTGGATGGATGGATGATGGTTGGATGGACTACGGATGGATGATAGATGGATGATGGATGCAAGGATGGATGACGGATGGATGGATGATGGTTGGATGGACTACGGATGGATGATAGATGGATGATGGATGAAAGGATGGATGACGGATGAATGATAGATGGATGATGGATGCAAGGATGGATGACGGATGGATGGATGATGGTTGGATGGATGATGGTTGGATGGATGATAGATGGATGATGGATGCAAGGATGGATGACGGATGGATGATAGATGGTTGGATGGATGATGGTTGGATGGATGATAGATGGATGATGGATCTGGCAACGGCGTCCTCCAGCAGCCAATGAGGTCATAGCACGGTGCTGAGGCGGCTGTTGATTAGGACTCCTCGTTAATTATGGACAGCGGTGAGCATCCTCTTCAGCAGATTTTTAAACAACAGGACATCTTCAGAAAGAGGCTTCTCCAGATCAGTGCAGGACAGACCTCTACAGGAGATCCTTCCTGCCTGCAGAATCAACACCTGTTAAAAAAAATGTATGAGCTACTGCAGCATTTCATTTCCCTTTGGGATTAATTATTTTTCAATCTTAATTGGTATGCAGCAGACAAATGCGTCCTTCTTTCTGCCCGATTTGAAGGAAGGGTCCGCTATATCCTCCAAAGCTTTGGGTATCCCAGGATTCATTGCGAGTCCAAGCTAGCCAGCTGGTCCGTGCTCAGAGGAAAAAGGGAAATGGCGCCAAATAGTGATGAATATTGGAAGTTCACTTTAATATAATTGAAGTCAGTAAATAGTTCCATCTGAAATGAATGAAAGTAGTTGTTTTGTTAATGAGTCAGATATGTGGCGGTAATGTTTGGCTCATCTAAAGGTTTTAATCTGTTACTGTGTAAATGGGTTTGGCTGGAATTTAAGGACAGATTCTAATATATCTGCAGGGTGGGGACTATAAACCTGATAGGATTTTTATTTTCTAACTACTATTTGGCACAATTTGCTTTACTAAGTACTTTTTGTTGCTGAATATAAGAGATTTTGCAGATATATTTTTCATACATACAATGTTTAGATGTATTTATATCTTTCTACCCCTTTTATAGAAATTCTGGTGTTTACAGCAGCAAAAAATATTATACAAAAAATGGTCTCACAAATGTGGACCTTAGAAAAATGTTAAGTGACAGAGCGTACGGCAACGAAAGCAGCTGAAGGCTGGACCTGTTTCAATCCATAGCCAGAACTCTTCCAGCCTCCTTATTTTCATGGACCTCCAAGGATCTGGTCCAGGTTGACCGCTGCCTCTGAGGATCTGGTCCAGGTAGACCGCGTCCTCTGAGGATCCGGTACAGGTAGACCGGGTCCTTTGAAAATGCAGCCCATAAATTCAAATCCAGTCCTGGTTTACCATAAACCCAAAGCTGCTCTGGAGCTCCAGGCTGCAGCCCCCTGATCTCGCAGATCATAACGATTCTGCCTCAATGTGTCGAAGCTTAAAGTTTTTAAATCACCATAAAGAAGTTGGTAGATGGACCATAATAAGGCCCGGACCCCCGGCCCCTGTATGAAGCTCCAATCCCTACAGATTTATTATGCACTATTGAAATTTAAAATGTAGGTTTGAAGCTTCTTCTACAGGATTATTGCTGTAAACTCTGCAGAGTTCATGCAGCCGAGTCCATATAGACTGATCCTGGGTTGGTTCTACGGGGCGGAGATGGACGCGGCTCTAGCTGCTCAAAGCAAAGGGATTAACATTGGGCTGATGTTAATGGAGCCACAATGACAGCTGGATTAGCTCTAAAACGTTCACAGCACAGCAGGGATTAGCAGATTCACTGCTGCTATTGATAGATTCCCTCCTTCTGGGTTTTTCTCCCATTCGGACCAACAACAGAGCAAAGTGATGCTGCTGTGGAGACGCCTGCGTGGAGAACATGGCGTGAATAGACCGCGTAAGCTTTATATCCCTAACCCTGCTGGACGTGCATCCGGATTTCTGAGGGAAAAAAGTCACATACCATTCAAATTAGTGCAAACGGATCCGGTTTGGATCCCATGGGCCGTCCAAGTCTTTCTGGCTCCACTTGTGTCTCATGTTTAAATTTCTCCACCTTTAGAAGAAATTTAAGGTATTTAAATCTGATTTACTTTGATTTTTTGGAGGGAAAAGTAGTTTTAAACCAGCCTAAATATGAGCTCTGAATGTTCTCATCTGTTCAGTCAATCTGTTCCTTTAGTTACATTTAATACATAAATGAATCAGATGAATCCAAAGCTCTGAGTTAAATGAAGTTTTCTAATTGATATATATATATAAAAGAATTTTTGGTTCTTCTGATTAATGACTTGAAATGTTTGAAGTTTGAAAGCAGGGAGAGGAAAATGATTCTGAAGTTTTAAGGTCATTAAAATCAGTTAAAACTGCAGGAGAAAAGTGACAGAAAACAGAGAGTTTTAATCTCAATCCCATATTATTCATTGCATAGTTTTATTGGTTTAGGCATCCAGATGTTTAACATCAGCAGTGCATCCCTTCCTTCAGGTCTCCGCTCTGTTTTAACGAGCTTTCAAACTGTCAGCTGAGCCTTAGATGCATCGAAGGAAGAAAGGAGGACTTTCAACATAGAAATAGAGTGCCCTGAGTTTAAACACAGCAGACCAACAGCCCTTCCAAACACACTAAAGGTAGTTTGCAGATTTTCACAATAATAATAATAATAATAATAATAATAATAAGTATGCAAGCCTGCAAAAAAAAAAAAAACTCACACACACACACACAAAGCATCTGATATGTGGGGTAGCAGGAGGCTGTTCCACTCCAACGGGATGAGAGGAGCATGTGGGGAAAGTTTGGAGGAAGGAAAACTGTCCCACAGGAGAGGAGAAGCAGCCTGGTTCCTGTCATGGCCGCAGAGAGAAGAAAACCAAACAATTGCTTCGCTTGTTCAGGTCACTGAGACGCTCTGATTGGTCCACCGCTCGTCCGTCAGCCTGGAGAATTAACTAGCAGCTTGATGTGTGATCCTTATTTTCCGAACAATCAGCCAGTCCTTCTGCGAAGCCGTCACTAATATCCTCAGACAGGAAGAGGCGGAGCTAAGCAGCTTGTCCACGCCTCGCATCTCAAATTTTCCACTCTTAAACCATCCTATGGGCTGGAAGCTTTTGCAGCTCTTCTCCTTGACGTCTCGGCCTAGTTCCAGCTGACCCGAGTCCAGAAGGTCCTTCCCCCCGGATCCGGTCTCCACCAGAATTCCCGTCACCACCGTCGGCTCCACAAACACCACCGTCAGATGATCCCCTCTCTCTGGAGAGCGTCCCCAGAAGAACTCCTCGCCGGCCTCCCAGGCCAGTCGGGGGAGGTGCTCCTGATAGGTGGAGATGTTGGTGAAAACTTCAGCGGGGGGGTTGGTGTAGACCCCCTCCTCAAAGTTCTTGTCCTTCAGCTTGTTGTAGGTTCCCTGGAAAGAGGAGAACGTGCCGATGTGTTGGAAGAGCGAAGGCTTAAAGAGGATGCTCTGTCTCTGGGTCAGCAGCTCCCTGAAGTGAGTCATCAGCCAATCACAGGGCATCTCCTGGTAGAAGAGGAGGAGGAAGCGGGCCAGAAGAGGAAGATCCGAGGACCTGTAGAGCTTCCCAATGTAGCCGAGGGCTGAGAACTCCAGCATGGCCCAGCTGCCCTTCTTTGCGTTTTGCTCCTCGATGCGTTTCCTGATGGTTGTCAGGAAGTTCTGGGCAGAGAGGACGTCATCTTCCAGCTGCAGGTAGTACCGGCCCAAACCGGCGCTGAAGTGGATCAGGAAGGAGTAATCCACGTTCTGCTTGGAGCGGAACGACACCCGATCGGGAGCATCGTTGTAGTTCCTCTTCAAACCTTCAGGGGGCAGCAGAGAAACATGCATGAGTACATCGGGAGAATTAAAGCAGCGGCGTGCGCGAGCGCGTCGTCTGCACCTGTTAGAGGAGGGTACCACTCCTGGGAAACATGGATGAGCAGCAGCTGGCCGCGGTCCAGCTCTGAAGGAAACGTGGAGTTGATCTCCCTGAGGGTCCCGCTGATCCAGCTGACGTCAAAGTCTGCAAGGAGCACGACCACCACCATGGAGGAGCGCTCCTCAGGAGACGACTGAGAGAAGAGCGACTGCAGCGTGGTCACCAGGTAGCTGCTCTTCTTCCGCCTGACTGACGACAGGCCGACGGTCAGGAACCCTGAAACATTCAGACCAAAACCTTCAGAGTTCAGATCTGAAAGCTGCAGATGTGGTTCTACGTTAAGAACAGATGATTCACCCCACAGACACAAAACCTTTACGCAGAAATACGATCATTAAACTTAAACCAAGTTATCAGAGGAAACTACAGCTTCATAAAGCTGCTGCTATGTTAGCAGGAGGATGAAGACCTGATGCTGATGCACATTCTCAGAGGATGAGGATGTGTTTTAAAGGCTTTAGCTGAAAGACGGAGGCGCTAATCTGCTTTGGGAGAGACATTTTATTCCTAATTAAATACATAAACACTGTCATAAATAAATATTCTTTTGTCCCTATACAATAAAATGAATTATATATTAATGCATTTTGTTAATTGAACATTTATTTAAATGCTCTTTTGTTTCATTTTCTTCCATGTTGTCGTCTTTAATCGAGCAAAAGGAGTTTTTCTGCAGAAAGAAAGAAATCAGTAAAACTTAAACAAAACTAAGCTTGAAGTTTATGAAAATAAAAGCGACTGACTTTCTTCCTGCTCTGGAGTTATCAAACTTTACTGGGATTAAAGTTGGTCGTCAGAAACATCATAAATGACCGTAAATCTGTAGAAAAGGTGATTCTGCTCCAAACATCTCATCAACCTACAGAGTCACTAATTGATGACTGTTAATAGAAGGTGCTTCCTTACAGTGACCTGAGTGAATGAATTAATCCTACAGACACACCAGGCCTCCATCAGAGCCTCACTCACTCTGCTGATTGGGTGGAGCTCCCGCCAGCAGCTGATAGGTCACATTGAGAGGCAGGAAATCTCCCTGCTCCACCCAGGAGTCCTTACTGACCAGCCTCTCCACCGGCCGACTCACAGGACTCGCAATCGACTTCAATCCCTGCGAAGACAGAAGGGGTGAGAACATCCAGGGCCTCCTCAGGTCTCTTCACAGCCGTTCTGAGTGTGAGCGCTCACCATCAGGAGGAAGTCAAAGGGATATAAGCAGTAGAGCGCAGCGAACAGGAGTAGCGCACCCAAAACCACATTCTTCTTCCTGGAACGCCGCCGCATCTCCTGCCAAAAGAAGATCCAACATTTGAGGATATCCTTGATAAATACACTACTCAAAAAAATGAAAGGAACACTTTGTAATCAGAGTATAGCATCAAGTTATTAACCTTCTGGGATATTGATTTGGTCAGGTCAGTAGCAGAGCGGGTTGTTAATCAGTTTCAGCTGCTTTGGTGTTAATGAAATTACCAACAGGTGAACCAGAGGGGCAACAACGAGACGACCATCTAAACAGGAATGGTTTTACAGGTGGAGGCCACTGACATTTTCCCCCTCCTCATCTTTTCTGGCTCTTTTTCACCAGTTTAGCATTTGGCTAGGGTCACTGTCACTACTGTTAGCGTGAGGCGCTACCTGGACCCTACAGAGGTTGCACAGGCAGTCCAACTCCTCCAGGATGGCGCATCAATGCGTGCCATTGCCAGAAGGTTTGCTGTGTCTCCCAGCACAATCTCAAGAACATGGAGGAGATTCCAGGAGACAGGCAGTGACTCCAGGAGAGCTGGACAGGGCCGTAGAAGGTCTACAACCCATCAGCAGGACCGCTATCTGCTCCTTTGTGCAAGAAGGAGCAGGAGGAGCACTGCCAGAGCCCTACAGAATGACCTCCAGCAGGCCACTGGTTTGAATGTCTCTGACCAAACAATCAGAAACAGACTCCACGAGGGTGGCCTGAGGGCCCCACGTCCTCTAGTGGGCCCTGTGCTCACTGCCCGGCACCGTGGAGCTTGATTGGCATTTGCCACAGAACACCAGAATTGGCAAGTCGGCCACTGGCGCCCTGTGCTTTTCACAGATGAGAGCAGGTTCACCCTGAGCACATGTGACAGACGTGAAAGGGTCTGGAGAAGCTGTGGAGAACGTTATGCTGCCAGTAACATCGTTCAGAATGACCGGTTTGGTGGTGGGTCAGTGATGGTCTGGGGAGGCATATCCATGGAGGGCACAGACCTATACAGGCTAGACAACACCACCCTGACTGCCATTAGGGATCGGGATGAAATCCTTGCACCCATTGTCAGACCCTATGCTGGTGCAGTGGGTCCTGGGTTCCTCCTGGTGCACGACGATGCCCGGCCTCATGTGGTGAGAGTCTGCAGGCAGTTCCTGGAGGATGAAGGAACTGATACCATTGATTGCCCCCCAACGCTCGTCTGACCTAAATCCAATAGAACACCTCTGGGACGTTATGTTTCCATCCATCCGAAGCCGCCAGGTTGCACCTCAGACTGTCCAGGAGCTCAGTGATGCCCTGGTCCAGATCTGGGAGGAGATACCCCAGGACGCCATCTGTAGTCTCATTAGGAGTATACACGCACGTGGGGGCCATACAAATGACTGAATACCATTTTGAGTTGCTGCAATGAAATTTCACCAAATGGACTAGCCTGCTGCATCATTGTTTCACTGTACTTTTTGGGGTGTCTTTGAATTCAGCCCTCTGTAGGTTGATCATTTTCATCTCCATCATTTTGTTCAGTAGAAATAAACAGCATGATTTTTCGCCCCATTGAGATCTGATGTGTTTTCAAAGTGTTTCTTGAATTTCAGCAGCTCAGATCCAGATAAACCAGACTGTTGTTGGGACATATTGCCACAATGGAGCCCAAATCAGTTGGATGAACCATCTTAACCATCCCCCTTTCCTTTTTCACAAAGAGAACAAAACATTCTCTGGAAGGTTCTGTAACTGCCCACTGTAGAGGCGGTCAGCTCACGCATGGCCCAATCAGCTGATGGAGGAGGCTGATACTTCAACAGGAAATCCCCCCACGTCACTCATGGTTTCAAACTCAGAGCGCGAAGGTAAGTAAATCTCCCTCGACCTAAAAGCAGAGAGCAGATCCCGTGTTTGAGAAGACCCGCGCGCCTGGAGCCGGACCGCGTGCCCCCTCGTAACCAAAACACCCCCACCGCGCTCCTTCACGGACTCAAAGTTATATCACTCCCCTTTTCTTTTGATGCATTAATGAGGTGCTGCGCTCGGCGAGAGAGACAGGTAGAATCAGGGATTTGAATGAAAGGTGATTTTAATCTGTGTTGGTTATAAAGCTCTGGTTCATTTGGTTGAAATGAGTGTGCTGTGAAAGCTGCAAGTGGTATTTCTTTCTTGTTCTCTTTCCTATTTAGGCCCGAGCAGCTAAGCGCTGCGAGAGCCTATTGTTCCTGTACCGTTTATTATTTTTCATATTTTTCTCCTGACAAAAAAAGCAGCAATTTGGGGGCTTTAGCATGTTCAAAAACTCACCAAACTTGGCAGTAAATTGTCCCCCTAGTGAAATTTACGTATGATAATGGAATCCAAAATGGGCGTGGCCAAATGCCTCTACAGCGCCCCCTAACGTGAGTTGGGGAAAACTGTAAGTCGCAGAGATATGAGATTTGGCAGGTGCATAGATCTTACTAAATCATGAAAAAAGTTACATTGTGGGTCTGCTCTAAAACCTACAGGAAGTCAGCCATTTTGGGTCAAAGGCTGATTTTTGGCACTTTTTCAATTTTGTTGACGTCGAACTTTCGCGAACTCCTCCTAGGGACGGTGAGCCATCGGCTTCAAACTTGGCATGTATGCAGATAAGGCATGTGAGATCTAAACTTATCAAACTTTTTGAGTTTTCCAGCATTTTAAAGGGGTGTGGCCAGGCCTCGAATTTGGCGTACTCGCCAACACTTTTCGAAGCGCAATAACTTTTACATATAAACGTGAAATGTCACGAAACTTGGTAGTATTAATCCTCTCTGGGTTCCCAACAAAACTGTATATTAAAACTTTGACATGATTGAAGCCACGCCCCCTGAGAACCGGAAGTCACGTTTTTTAATTGGAATGGTCCCTCTCTGTCCTACTTGACCTCAACAACCTAAAACTGTGTCAGCTGACAGACAACACGTTGTCCTAACTTCGTTTAAGGCACAGAGAGTCTGAGTTAAATGGTGTTGCCGTGGCGCCATGGCGAAGTGAGGTGTTTCGCCATGAAAATACGATTGGCTCTCATTTCCTCATTTATAATCAGATCTGCACCAAAATCACAAGAGATGATCCTAGTCCAACTCCAAACAGGAATCCAGAGCAATATTTTGTGGGCGGGGCTTAATTTCACCACAGCGCCCCCTAGAAATAACAAATTTCAAACCACCAGCCCCAAGCCGTTTTTAGTCCTAGAATATTGAAACTTTGAACACATTTGCATCTCATCAGGCCCTAACTAAAAGCCTCTTGGAGCCATGGTCTAAACCCCACCGAAAGTCGGCCATTTTGAATTACATTTTACTCTGTTGAGAAAGCACTGACCTCTTTTCAAAAAATTGTATAAAATCAGTATTTTATCTAAATGAGCTAAAACTTTCAAAATATGTTCTTTATAAAGCCTGCTGTAAGTTGGTTACAATAGCAAAGCGCTTCTTTAAAGTCTGTCACTCTGATTTTTCAAACGTTTGCGTTCTCGCCTAATAGTTGGCCAAGTGGACAGATAATGCCAGGAAATAATTCAGCCCCTAGCCATGCTCATTCCTAGGATAATGAAATTTGGCACACATCTGTATGAGTCCACCACCTACAAAAAGTTTCATTGGAGCCATGGTCTAAACCTCTCATGAAGTCAGCCATTTTGAATCAAACGGCACCCTTATGAAAATAGAATCACTATGTTAAAATATTTCTAAAAAATCAGTCGAGTTCTCAAAAAAGCTAGGACTTTTGGAATATATTCCTTTAATCGCTTCTTGTTTGATGGTAAATACAGCATAGCTCTTCTTAAAAGTCCGTCACTCTGATTTTTCAAAAGTTTGTGTTAACAGGAAATTGTTGTTTTTCAAAAAGTTTTATAGCAATCCTAGCCAAATTTGGAACATTTATTTATAATTTGATTATAGTTAAGTTTGCCAAGTTTTGCGTAAATCTATGCATCTTTGAGCATCTTATGGGGTTTTCAACTGCCGCAGTATAAGGCATTCAAGTTTAAAGATTTTTCTTTCTTTAAATTATTTATTAAATCATCTAAAAAAAATCTAGGACATGCAGGATGTGTTCCTTGACATTTGTGATTTTTTTCAGGATTTTATTGCAAACTATGGATTTGAAATGATTTTTTTTGTTTTGAGTAGGGTGTATTACCGCTAACCGTGGATTTTGGTGGTGCTGCTTCTCCATCTTTTGAACATATACTTTTGACCCACCACCTGAGATGGCCGCAGCATCTATCTCACAGATGAGATTCATCCCACATATTATATTTAATCCCTAGTTTAACCCTTCCTGACCAACGCTGTGGTTGTCTTCTGCTGGTCCAGAGGTGAAGCGTGGAGCTTTTTCCGCTGGCTGGGAAGGTGCAAGGGGGCGGTGGTCGCTCACCTCCCGCGGTCGCGATAGGCCGAGCGGAGAAAGAGGAGGATGAAGAGGAGCAGCAGAGGGTGATGAAGAGGATGAGGGGAAGCATCAGCAGGCATAGGCTGAAGAGCAGGAGAATAGGCTGGGAAGGAGCGTGGAGCCGGCGGTCGCTGGTTGAAGAAGAAATTCTTCAACCAAGGACTACATAAAAAAGTAATTGATAAACATTAAATTACATTTTCTGTTCCAGTTCAATTAAATGATTTGAACATAAATAGAAATGAGATAAACAAAATTTTCCTCTAAATAAAATATATCAGGTATATTTACCCTGATTTCTGACATTGATTAGTGATTAAAGAAAGGATTAACCCTCTACAAACAAAAGTGCTTTTATGAATACCATTACAAAATTAAAAGTTTGAAGTTGTTGTTTTTTTTGTTCACATATTCTATGATGAACAGCCATAACTTCATATATTTTGATGATTATTTGTACATCCCTTTTGAATACTCAATGCAGATAATCACTACAAAATATTTTATTTATATTAGTATCTTCTACCCATTCTCAAGCTAATAATATAGCACATAATTCTGCTGCATATATATACTGAGAAAAAAATGATGTCAAGATTAGGGATGGGGATCGTTAATATTTATTGATATCGATACCTTTATCGATACTCCTTGTCGATCCGAGTCTTTAGCGATACCACTATCGATACTTTTCTGTTATTTGGTGGAAAGACGATGCAACAAAATTTTTTTAACAGAACTGGTATTGCTTTTATTGCTTAACAAGTGAGCATAACAAAAACGTTTCTAGCCTTCAATAAACATGGCTAATGTAATAGGCCACTTCGAAATGACATAAAACTAACTAGAATATATTTTCACAATTGTTGGTTAATGTATTGTCTACTGTCACTTTTCATCATGTTTTTAGTGATTAGGAAAATATTTAACAAATAAATAATTGTATTTTAAATTAAATGTAATTTTTAATAAATGTTGGCATCAGTAGTTTAATTATATATAAGGCAATATACAACTGTATTACTCATGTTTCTCGCCAAAAACAAAATTT
The DNA here is from genome assembly GCF_016077235.1 of Cyprinodon tularosa. Classification (NCBI taxonomy): domain Eukaryota; kingdom Metazoa; phylum Chordata; class Actinopteri; order Cyprinodontiformes; family Cyprinodontidae; genus Cyprinodon; species Cyprinodon tularosa. The sequence continues at coordinate 78,073 of NW_024039643.1, forward strand.
CCCGTTTTCTTTACGTTACACTTGAACGCATCATGATAACCTAATTGTCATTTTACTGAGCCAATCTGAACACATCATCACGCAAACTTTATTTACTTTTCAAGCTAACTAGCTTGTATGCTTCCGATTACAACACGGATTTCACAATTAATATTTTTAACTGACCGGACAAGCTACAAAGTCTGTGTGCGCGCTAACCAGTGGTACTCTGAGTGGATGATGAAGATGGGCCCGACCGCGAGCAAAGTTAAGCAAGTACGTTTGCTTACTATTTCGTTCCAAAACATTGGTGGACATGCTGCAGTGATTGACGTCACGACTTCCGGGTTGGAGGGCGCTTGGAAAGTGATCAGAATCTTTTCCGATTTTCTCTTAAATGTGAAAAAATAAATAAAAAAACGGTGGTATATTTATTTGGTCATATTTTGCTATTTATATATACGTAAGGTTAAGTCAAACTGACGGACGCTTCATAACCGGTTTAATTCGCTTTTTTTTTCTAATTCTATGATTAATGGGAAGTAAGCCTAAGGGCGACGCTAGAGGGCGCCCCCAACACATTTGTCGCCCTAGGCAATTGCCTAGCTCGCCTGTAGCAATCGCCGGTGTAGGTACCAGATTGACTCGGGCTGCCAGATTGACTCGGGGGCCTGCGCCTTTTGAGATGCGTCAGAGCGTCCGCCATCTTAAATGTGGCAAATCTGCAGTTTCTCAGTCACTTAAACAGTATCAGAGAGACTTTAATCTCTGAATATACTTTGTATTCGTAGTATTTTTGGTTTTGTAATATTACAAGTTTATTTTTTGTATCCCTTTAGCTTCATTCTCCTGAATTTATTCTCGTTACAAATGCAGACCGCGGGCTCAATGTAGTTTGTTTGAGTGGCATTGCCATAATGTCACGTCATCGGGAGGCGCAAGGCCCATGGCGAATTCGGTGACGTCATCAGAAGGCGCAGGGACCTTGGAGAATGTCTTCGTAAAATTGTCCGTTTACAAACAGCAATCCCGCTTTCGAATAAAACCTACACCCCGCTATAATTACTTTAGTAAGCTGTCCAGACCAATCAAAATGTTTTGCGCAATTGTGCAAACGTTAAAACAATTATGTATTGTGACGTCATCAAAAGGCGCAGGCCCCCGAGTCAATCTGGCAGCCCGAGTCAATCTGGTACCTACACCGGCCCTGATTAGAGCCTTAATATAAACACAAAACAACACATGATAAATGATGCATATTTACAACAACTTATTTCTCTCTTATCTATTTACATTAAAAACATTTAAGAAAAAAATCTAATTAGAACAAAGTTGTTTGGAAACAAATTTGTTTTTATTTTCGTTGAATAAACTCTGCGTTAGTTTTAAGGAGAGAAACAGGGAAAAGTTTTTTAACTCTCAGGATGATTTAATGGAGGCTTTATTTCAGCTGTGTGTGTTTTCAGGATTTATCCGTCCTTCTGAGAACCGGAGGAGTTTATTCCACCGGAGCAGCTGAACGTTTCCACCCGACAGAGGAGCAACTGTTAGCGGACACACGCAGCCAGACTTACCGCTGAGAACCGTCCTGACTCTCCGGGACTTTAGAGCGACGTCTAAAGTTAACGTCTGTCCGCCGCTGGACGCCGCTTAGCAGACATGAGGAGGCCGCAAAGAAAAGGTCCAGAACCGGTTAGAACCGGTAAGTTCCGCGCCTCTGGCCGCCGGTACCGGAGTTCGGTGTGAGGAGCATCAGGTGGCGGAGACCAACTGGGAGGCTCATTTTCTCTGCGCCCTACAGGGCGGCGCGCCGTCTGCGCATGCGCAGTGACACATCTGTCAACGGATGGTCGGGTAACCAAGTTCGTCTGAACACCGAACATTTTCAATGATTCCATAGCCCTGCATTTATAGAAATAAGAAAGGTCATGAAGGTACAACAAACAAGCCTCTATAACAGACAAGCTAAAAGAAAAAAATATTAGTTAAAAAATGTCAAATAGTTACAATTAATTAAGTAAATAAAATAAAATTAATTATAGGAATTAAAACAGAAGGTAGAATCAAAATAAGGTACAATATACCTCAGAAAAATGAAAAAAGTGTCAGAAAGGAGGAAGATTATTATATATAGTTATAGAGACCTCTTCTCATTCAGGGAGCAGGAGCTGCTGGTTGGCAGAGCATAGGAGGTTTAAAGGAGCAGCTCAGAGATAAAGGAGGGAAAAAAATTTAGAGATTTAAAAGCAATTCATCATTTAAAACTGATCCTTTCACATTCAGCAACCAAGGAAGAGATTTTCAGATAAGTAATGTGCTGAAACATTTTGTTTTTCTCCTTAAAAGTTGTTCTTCAGCATTTTGCACAACCTGCAGATGCCTGATAGAAGCATCAGATTACAAACACACCAATCACTGTTTGCATATGAAGGGTTAACTTTAACTGCCTCAAATGAAAAAAAAGGTGATTTGGTTAGCAGGTTAAATCCCAGATAACAGGCTTAACATGTTAAAGCAGAGAATGTATGTAGATGAAAACCATCACCTGGTTCTTGCTCATTCTGATGTAAAACATTTAAGGCCTTCCAGGATTTTATGACATGGAGACATTTGAACGAGTCTGAGGAGAAACTCTTGGCTTTTTAAAAGAAGGAGATAAATGTGGGGTAATGTGGGTAACATTGGAGGGAACGTTTCCTGAAGTAGGACCCGAGGGAGGAAGGTACGAGGAGAAGAGCAAGGGCCCTGATACTGACCCCTGAGGGCCTCTGTACTAAGAAAGTTCGCTCTGCCTAATAGGATGAGTAAGGCGCTGACTCCCCATCACTGCTCCAAACCAGAAATGAACACTTTATGGTCAACTGTGTCAAAGGCAGCAGTTAATAACGCGGCGCCCAGAGTCCTAATAGAAGTTAGAATAAAATTAAACTTTATTGTCTTTCCACTGTCAGAAATCCAGAGCAACAAAATTCCCTCTCTGCTTTTAACCCAACCCCTTGGGGAGCAGAGGGCTGCCATGGTGCGGCGCCCAGGGAGCAGTGTGGGGTTAAGGGTCTTGCTCAGGGACCCAGAGTGGCAGTCTGTGGAAGTGGGGCTCGAAATCACAACCTCTGGGATCCAAGCTCTTTGCCCTAACCACAGCCATAATATAAGAGTGGACCCCTGCATCGACTGCTTTCTCCCGTCATATGGTGCCGCCATCTTGGGGAGGTCGACAGCTCCGCTCAGTGTAATGTGTTGAACAGGAACAGAATCAATTTTAATCAACTTTAACTTTCAAAATATTAAACAAATTTTCGCAGTTTTTTTTTGTTCAGTTTATTAAAATATTCTTAGTTAATATAGTAATAGAATATTCTGATAGGATGGATGTTGCAAAGCACCAGTCAGACATTTTTATTACTATATACAGAAACAGATTTATATAGATATGCACGTTTGCTGCTGTAACAACACAATACACCCACTATGGGACAATAAAAGGAGTTTCTATTCTATGTAGTATATATCTGCTGTTTATTCAGTGATGTCTCCAAAGCTCTGATGGTTTAACAAAGTTCTCCCTCCATCCCTGATGTCATCAGTCTGTTGATTTAAACTAAAATACGCTGCAGTGCTGAGGCATCCTTCTTCTGATCGGCTTAAAGCAGCAGGTTAGGGGAGCAGGTCGACCTCCCCAAGATGGCCCCCGTAATTTATTTAATTGAAATATGGAGAAAAAAAAGGCTTATAATCCCTCCAATCTAAATCACAAACCGTTAGATAAACATCAACACTGAAAGATGGTTTGTTCCAATTGTGCTGATAAGAAAAACAGATTCAGAGCTATAAAAGTATTTGATTTATTTATTACTAAAGGTCAAACCATAACCGTCAGGTGAAAGTCCATCTTCAGCAAAGCTAAGGGTTGCATAAAGAACGGCTAACAGGTGTGTCTCCCTGTTAAACTTTAACATATTCTAAACGTGGAAACTTCTTCATTTTTCTTCATTTGATGAATTTACACCTTACGCAGTGGGAAATCTTTGTTAACTAGAGGTCATAATTTGGCAGCTGAGGTTTAGAATCATTAGAACACATTAGCAGACGTCACTTTGGTTCAAATGAAGCCAAGTTTCCCATGAATGAACAATGAGAGCTGCTGCTGTCAGACCAACCGTCACAGAACTGCTTTCATCAGAGGGGGAATCTGAAAAGACGACAGACGTGGTTCAGTTTGTCCCGTCCAGCCTGCAGCAGAGGACCACCTGAACTCATTCACTGGCAGCACTGCAGCTGCTGCTATTATTACAGGGTAGTTTTATCGAAGCGTTTAGGAACTACATCTGTAAAGAAATAGGAAGTTAAACGTGTTGCTTTCATCCCTGATCTCCTCATTCCTCCTTTGTTGCTTTTGAGTTTAAAACAAAGCTCCTCCAGATACCGACAGCTTTCGCTGCTCCTGCCTAATTCCTGCAGTTGGTTAAAATAATCCTCGTTATAAAAGCATCCAGATTCAGTTGGTTAGGGTTAGTTATATAAGCCCTGCAGTTAGCGGCCATCCTCCACCTGCCTCAGCACACCCAGTGTCATCAGAGAAGGCAGTCGGCGCTGTGACGATCATGGATTTCTGCACACATAAGAGCTATTTTTAGCTATTTCTGGCTAAAATTAGAGCTAAAATCCTTTAGCATGGAATTAGCGTATCAGAGGTTACTTCTGCTGTTCCCCTTCTGTGAGCAGCAGGGTGACAGTAGCCCCCATCTGAGCGCCGTCCTCATCTGATTGACTTTATCATTTAGACAGACGGGCAGAAACCGGTTAAACGTTTCTATCCTTCATCACTCGTTACCAATCCTGCAATCGACCGGTAGTTTATTGATTCCTCACACGTATGGCCTTCATGGACGAGGCCTTGGTTCCTCATCACTCAGCCAGGGAGCTTTACTTACTTCTAGGAATAAAGGGTTTGGCTGTAAACTCTGACGTTTCCAGAGTCTCTGTTTGAACGGATCATTAATGTCGCTGCAGGCTGAAGTGATTTGATTCATTGTTGTTTCCTTTCCACGGTAACCCTGCCCTGTTCAAACAGGAATATGTTTCTCTGTTTACAGAACCTAGACTCTGCATAAGCTGTGGATCAAGTCTCTCTGCTGGGCGCATTTTCAGAATCTTTTCTATGATCAGAGGTATTATGAAACATCATCTGATTTCCCTGGTTTTCACTTTGAATCTATTTTCTCTGGATTTTTCCTCTAAATGGTTTGTGTGTTGGTCTCTGCTGTGTTTTTGCGTGGCGTTTGCACCCCTTGGCAGCTGTTCCAGCTTGTTGTGTGTGATGTGTTTGTATTTTAGGGCTCACCAACTGGTTTTACCAGAAAGGTTCCCAGCCTGCATTTAGCTGCTATTTGAATTCAGGTCGGATTCCTGAAGTAAAGATTTTAAAAATGATTCCTGTCATTTGCTGTTTCTTTTTATTGAACTAAAGTCAGAAATCACACATGGATTAATCCGATAGGGTATAAAGTAATCAGATGTTATCTTCAGGCTCTGTGGTCCAGCTCTACGCTTCATAGTCCCTCATTCCTGCGGTCAGGTAGCAATCCGACCCACTGGTGTCGAGTGAAACTGGACTGGATGATCCAGGTCAGGAAGTACAGAGATCAGTTCCATCCGTTTCCAGCTCCATAACGCAGACTAATCCCCTGCTTCAGTGAACAGGATGAAGGAAAACCAGGCAGGGATTTTACTTTGTGGACCTGGATGTGGGTCGCTTTAAACTGCTTTCACACTGTTTAAAAACTAACAATCAAAATCTGTTCAATGATCAGAAATATTCAAATGTTTATTGGAGGGAAAAAAGCTTTAACAGATATTTCCTTTCTGGAAGGTCATCAGAAGATGAAGTTTATTTCAGCAAACATTTCGATCACGGAGAGCGGAGCGTTTAGCTCACTGATCCTAACAAGCTGCAGATATCATCGTCCTGCCAGGCCGTTAGCAGCAGCCATGTCTGTGCTGCCATGTTGGCTCTGATCTAAGCCCCAAATGGAGATAAATGTAGAGATCAGTCCTTTGTTGTTGCTTCATCATCAGGTTGAACCAAAGGAAACGTCTCTTTATTCTCTTTAAGGAATCATTATTAACAAAGCCTCCATCAGCAGAGAGCAGTTTCCTCTTATCCTGTTGAAATCAAGGCCTTGTTCTCCGGTTCCCCTCCTTCCAAGGCATCGATAACATTCGTCTTTATAATGCGGGTTCAGAATCAAAGACCCAAAAGCTGAATCTAAATAATTTCTGGGGAAAGTGTGTTTAGTACGGAGCTAAGGATCGACAGAAACGCCCTCAAGGCCTGAATGTCTGGCGGCTGCTGCCGTAGGGTGACTTTAACCTCCTGCTCTCCATCGGCTGTGGGATTCTGATGAGCCTCTCCGGTGTAGAGCAGCTCGCCCAGGACCAGCGTGCTGCAGGAGGCGTCTGGCTGCAGCGTACGCGTGTAGAGGAACACCTTCCATGGCAGAGCGTGCGACGGCGTGAAAGCCAGGGTCTGGATGTTGACCAGCTGCATGGCGGCGTGAAGGCTCTGCGGGGAGCGGCGGGGTACGGCCGTACACCTGATGGTTTCCTCCAGCCACAGGCAGTCTTCCCCCTCAGCAGCTGATTCTGTTAAAGCAAAGATGAAAATGGCTCTTTGAGCTTCTGTCATAATTTCAACTAAAGAAATGAGCTGTTAGCAAAACGCTGAACCTCCTTTCTTATTTTAGTGGCTGAACAACAATACAAAGTGCTCCAGGCCACCAGGGGGAGACAAACATAAACTCATATAGAACTAGCCTCTCAGTAAAAAAATATGGGAAGCTCAGAGATTTAGGGTTAAGAAAAAATAATAAATCTGAGATTTAGGGTTAAGAAAAAATAATAAATCTATCTGTCTCTATCCGATCCATATCGGGAAACGCAATCTGTATCGGGAGCACGATCCGTATCGGAAACACGATCTGTATCGGAAGTACAATGCGTATTGGAAACACGATCTGTATCGGAAGTACGATCCGTATCAGAAACATGATCTGTATCGGAAGTACGATCCGTATCGGAAACACGATCCGTATCGGAAACACGATCTGTATCGGAAGCACAATCCATACTGGGAGCACAATCTGTACTGGAAACACGATCCATATCAGAAGCACGATCCATATGAGAAGCACGATCCGTATCCGGAGCACGATCCGTACAGGAAACACGATCTGTACCAGAAACATGATCTGTATCGGAAGCACAATCCATACTGGGAGCACGATCTGTACTGGAAACACGATCCATATCAGAAGCACGATCCGTACAGGAAACACGATTCGTACCATCCATCTCCACATGTCGAACAGATAAGTCCAGGTCGCCATAAATAATGTCATTATGGAACTAAATTTTCCTATTTCTCTCCTTAACTCGCTAAAGAATGCTAATACAAAATTTTTTATGACTTTTCTGAGATAATTTTGGTGCTTTTCACATTTTCTCCATTAAACAGCTTCTCTGACGTCATCATGGGACATCAGAGCAGTCCATTAAAATCTGATTAAACCATGTTTATCTGCATTCCAGTTGTTTGTTTCTTTAGATTACGCACAATATAGCATAATGTTAACGTGAAAGGAAAACGTTGAACTAAAAAAGGCTAGATTTATGTTTAAATCCAAAGCTGATAAAGTTAGCTTCTGGAACGAGCGTAGGATCCCATTTCCTGTACAGATCAGGAACAGAGGGATAAAACTGAAAGGATTTTAATGCATTTATTTTATCAGGAAATAAATTATCAAAGGGGTCATAGAATAACGATAGTACGCTATAGAATTATTCTATAACCCCTTTAACAGGAGGGGTGGACTAGTGGTTAGAGCAGTGCGCTGCTGCTCTGAGAAGGTTGCCAGTCCCCAGTTTGATCCCCACAGACGGCCCCTCTGGGTCCCTGAGCAAGACCCTTAACCCCACACTGCTCCCTGGGCGTCACAAAATGGCAGCCCAGTGCTCCCAAAGGAGATGGGTTAAAATACAGAGTGAATTTCTCCACTGTGGGACAATAATGTTCAATTATTTTATTTTATTAACCTTTAACATGTTTTAGTTTAGTACGCTTACTATTTTCAGGGAGGGAAAAACATAATTTAGGTCTTTTTTACAAAGTATAATGGAGGGCAACCCGGATGAGCTGATGGTACAGATCAGGAAGTAACAGTATCTTATCTTCTTTCCTTTCAACCTTTGCAGGGTGTTTGTAGACTAAAACTCTTCCATCAGAATAACCTGTTTAGCAAAGCCAAAGTGGATCTGCAGGTTTTTAATGAGCCAAACCTGAACTGAACCTGTTTTTAGATTTCCAAGAAGCAATCCTCCCAAACAGAAATCTATCTATTTTCACATTTCTATCCTGCTGGAAGGAACCAACGCTGCAGCCTGCAGGGCATCAGAGCAGCAGTGATTATTGATCAGATTTTTCTGTAGTTTTATGAAGGGTTGCAGAACGAGGGATAGTTTTTAATGATAGCAGCACGCGTCTGCAAACAGCTGCAGCTGTATTGACGCACGTAGAGGGCTGCTCAGGACACCTCTGCAGTTTTTCACATCCATTGTTTTATTTTCCATGATGACAGCGCCAGAATCCGCCTGTAGCTTAAAATAGCAAAGCATGGAGATGGTTTACATCCAGTGAAATTAACCTGCTGCTTTTCTTCATTCCTTAAAAACCTTTTAGGAATCTGGCCTGTCGACCGACTCAGCAGGAAATAAATTTTCAACACCAACACAGTTTCACATCGAATGAAAATGAAAAATATTATATTTACAAAGATTATCTGATGGACAAATATGAGCAGAATAAATTTAAGGTGTGTTTATTTCTAAACAGAAAACCTCAATAGAAACCAACCTGTTTGCAACAGAAAACATAATGGCTGCTTGTTTAATTATTAATCCACTTACTTTAAGACTGAATCAACGACTAAAGTCCCCAAAACAACAGTTCAGTTACTGTTTAGGATTCAATGAACACAAAGAGACTCCACGATAGACTCAGTCCTGCCCAGAGTTTGGCCCTCAGGGGCCACGATTCTGCAGGTTTTAGAGGTTTTCCAGCTTCAGTTCAGCAAAAGCCTCTGAATGAAAATGAAAAAAAAAACTAAAATTGTCCAGAGCTGTTTTAAGTGAAATGTCTTTTTGTTTACATTCGTGTCGACAAAACGACAAAATAAATCAAAGTCTAAATCAGCCGTCAATGGAAACCAGCTGAGCTGCAGCAGGAAACCTCTGAAACCTCCATGACAGGGGCCCTCCAGCGGCCCTCCCAGCAGACCCCCAGCTGCACTCCAAACGGCCTCCCTCCAGTGGCGCCCCAGCTCCCTCCCATTAGCCCTCCAGTGGCCCCTCAGCGACCTTTCAGCGGCTCTCCTAGCGGCCCACTAGTTGGCCCCCAGCGGCCTCCCAGTGGCCCCCCCAGCGGCCCTTTAGTTGGCCCCCAGCAGCCTCCCAGCGGCCCCCCAGTGGCTCTCCCAGTGGCCCTCTAGTTGGCCCCCAGCAGCTCTCCCAGTGGCCCTCTAGTTGGCCCCCAGCAGCCTCCCAGCGGCCCCCCAGCGGCTCTCCCAGCGGCCCTCTAGTTGGCCCCCAGCAGCCTCCCAGCGGCTCTCCCAGTGCCCCTCTAATTGGCCCCCAGCAGCCTCCCAGCGGCCCCCCAGCGGCTCTCCCAGTGGCCCTCTAGTTGGCCCCCAGCAGCCTCCTAGCGGCTCTCCCAGTGGCCCTCTAGTTGGCCTCCAGCGGCCTCCCAGGGGCTTTCCCAGCGGCCCTCTAGTTGGCCCCCAGCAGCCTCCCAGGGGCTCTCCCAGCGGCCCTCTAGTTGGCCCCCAGCAGCCTCCCAGCGGCTCTCCCAGTGGCCCTCTAGTTGGCCCCCAGCAGCCTCCCAGGGGCTCTCCCAGTGGCCCTCTAGTTGGCCCCCAGCAGCCTCCCAGCGGCTCTCACGGTGGCCCTCTAGTTTGGCCCCCAGCAGCCTCCCAGGGGCTCTCCCAGCGGCCCTCTAGTTGGCCCCCAGCAGCCTCCCAGGGGCTCTCCCAGCGGCCCTCTAGTTGGCCCCCAGCAGCCTCCCAGCGGCTCTCACGGTGGCCCTCTAGTTTGGCCCCCAGCAGCCTCCCAGGGGCTCTCCCAGCGGCCCTCTAGTTGGCCCCCAGCAGCCTCCCAGCGGCTCTCACGGTGGCCCTCTAGTTTGGCCCCCAGCAGCCTCCCAGGGGCTCTCCCAGCGGCCCTCTAGTTGGCCCCCAGCTGCCTCCCAGTGGCCCTCTAGTTGGCCCCCAGCAGCCTCCCAGGGGCTCTCCCAGTGGCCCTCTAGTTGGCCCCCAGCAGCCTCCCAGCGGGTTTCCCAGCGGCCCCCCAGCGGGTTTCCCAGTGGCTGGCAGATGAAAGGTTCATCTCAAAAGTTTTTCCAAAATATTTTCATCTTCAACAAAACTGATTAGAAAAAAGCAACATATTTTAAAAAGGTTGTTTTCAGTGAAACGTTTACTGATGATGTTTATTTGAATGTAAATTACAGAACATGCCAGAATCAGGAAGTGGTGGCCTAGTGGTTAGAGCAGTGCGCTCTGCTGTGAGACGGTTGAAAATACCCGGTTCGATCCCCACAGACTGCCACTCTGGGTCCCTGAATAAGACTCTTAACCACCGGCCTTCATTCCCACAGTCCCTCTCTGCATTTAGCCCATCCCATTGGGGAGCAGTGGGGCTAAATGCAGAGAGCGACTGTGGGAATGAAGACCAGTTTTCCTCTGATCTTAAACAGCTGCAAATGATCCTGTTCTCCAAACTCTACAGTGTTGTAAGATGATCTGATGACTTCCTGTTTCAAAGCCTCTGTTATTCTGTTATTTTTGCTGCACAGATCAATTTTCCTACTTTCTGTCAGAGATTTTCTGCTTCAGGTGTTTCTTGGTGTTGAATGGTTGCGTTTTTACTCTCAGGTGTCCTTAGAGACGTTTTTCAGGTAATTTCTCTTTCAGACATGTTTCTCTGTTCACCTGTGCCTCCTCTGCATTTCTACTCCACCTGTTCGTCTCTCTAAGCTTTCAGTTTGACGGTGGATTCTCTGTTTAGTTTACATCGTCATGCTCGTTTCCTTTGTTCTCTATCAGCATGCGAGAACGGAGGTTTGCTTTCTTTCAGGGAGCCACTGCTTGTTGGCTGGTGGCCCCTGAAACTGGTCCGCCCAGCTTTGCTTCAGTTGCTCTGTTCACCACAGATAACATCCTGTCGTTTAGCTGAGGCCTATCAGACCATGCAGCACGGGGGATGCTGCATGGTCTGTTCTAAGGCTAGAAAAGGTTTGTTTTATTTTAGTTATTACGATCAAATATTTTATATTTTTTTCCTTTTCTTTCCTCTGACACCATTCGACCAGTTGAAATGTATAATCTATTATATTTTAGAGCAAAAAAGAGCCTTAATGAAGTATAAAACATTAACCTTAATAATTTCCCCTGCTGAGTCATCAAAACTCGCTCACATATGTAGATGTTTTTAGGTCAGATGCGCTTCCTGGTGCGACCAGGTCGTCTGTCTGTGTTGATTCATAAGTGAAATGGTGCCGGAAACCCCACCATCCTCCCTTAAAGAGAGGCAGATCTTTTAGTTCTCAGGCTCCTCTCCTGTGGAACCAACTACCAGTTTTAGTCCGTGAGGCAGACACCCTGTCTACTTTTAAGGCTAGACTTAAAACTTTCCTTTTTGATAAAGCTTCTAGTTAGAGTGGCTCAGGTTATCCTGAGCTATCTCTATAGTTCTGCTGCTATAGGCTTAGACTGCTGGAGGACATAGGGACCCCTTTTTCATCATTCTGCTTCATTCTATCTCTATTCTCCCACTCTGCAGAATCTGTTAGTTCAATCTCTAACGTTCTGCTCTCTCTGCTTTTTCTCATAGTAGCTTCATCTGGTCTGTTCCTGTTTGGCTGTGACTCCATCCTGGAGAGAAATATCAGCTGTGCTGCTGCCATCAACACCTTTGTTTCTAGATGTTGGAGCTTGGCCTGTTTTCCAGTGTAGTCCTGTTTCTCTGACTGTGACTAACTGGATGTGCTCTCTTCGTCCTCTGGCATGGGAGCTGGCTCGGAGCTCGTCTGCCTGGCTGTGTGTTTCCTGGACGGGGCCGCCTGTGGAGCTGGTTGACAGTTGCCTTTTGTATCTATGCTTCTTTTTCTATGTCTGCTTCTGTCTCCTTGAACCCCAGTGGGCCTCAGCAGATGGCCGCTCACACTGAGCCTGGTTCTGCTGGAGGTTTCTTCCTGTTCAAAGGGAGGTTTTTCCTCTCCACTGTCGCTACAAGCATGCTTAGTGTGAGGGATTGCTGAAGAGTCAATGAGTCGATGCAATCAGCTGGTTTTCCTTAGATAGAAAACTTTGAATCAATCTGACTGGATGATCTGGTGAACTGGAAAGTGACCTGAGATGACATGATGTGAATTGGCGCTATAGAAATAAACTGAATAGAATTATAAGGCTGACCTGATGCAGCTACAGTGAGTGATGGAAGCATACATCCATCTTATTACCTTGTCGTCGCATCCAGAGCCGCTCAAACTCCTCTGGACTTACAGCCGGGGTGAGAGACAGAGTGACGCCTGGATCAGTGCAGGGTGATGCGGCGCCGGCTGAGTCTGTGGAAAACATGGCGAAAGCTCTGAGTTAGCGTGATGGAAACCAACCAAGCAACATGCATCCATCTTTACATCTTTAATCTACAATGAGGTGTTGCTTATGCAGCAACAGGAAATAACCTGAAACATGAATGCAGTCTGAAGGAACCGCTTAACCACCAGCAAATCTACATCTGTCTGTTTCTAGAGTCCCACCTGCTGCAGGTCAGAATGAGTTAATCCCTAAACCAACGGCGCCATCACAGCACCGCTCTTTCAACTCTTCGTTTATTTATCTAAGCTCAGTGGAAAAACCCCTAAAATAAACCATTCTATTTAGAAAAGGTTGCACTTCCTCTTGTACCAGCAACACTTTTAAAGGAAGTGCCAGGACATGCTGATGTGCTGTCCCAGAGATTATCACAGATTACAGCACAATCCTGGCTTTTTCATCCAGAAATAACAGAGGAGCCCAAACAGTTTCAAACATTTTCACATTAGCACCTCCAACTCACCTGTTAACAGGAAACAGAACTGATGGTTTGTCAGAAATGTCAGATGAAGAACAGGAAAGTACGGCGCTACTTCAGAGGAGATTAAAACCGTTACGGAACAAGAGGAAACTGGTTTATCTGTGTGTTACGGATGTCTGTTTACAGTCAATAATACTGCCTGCAGTCAAACCCTGTTTATTTAAAACACAGACACTCATCCAGCCTTTATGAAACAGGCGGTAAACAGGCTGAGGCCTAAAACCCGGTTAGACCCCAAGATTAAAAACAGATGAAGGAAAATATGGACTTTTATTTTTTAAGGGTTTCTGATCGGCTCTTCTGGGATTTTTAGTTCCGTTTAGTTTTTAGTTATGCTGGAATTTTTTTTTCTCCTGTTTTTATTGTTAAGAATTATATCATGTTTTAAATGACTTCTTAGTTTTACTTTTATCTCCTGTTTTCTATCTTCTAGTTTTCCATTCTTTGCTTTCTAGTCATTGGTCTTATTTCCATTTTGATTAATTTATTTTCCAGTTTTAGTTTATCCCTGTTTACTCCTTGTTGCCCCTCTTCCCTTCTGTCCAAACCTGCTCCCAATTAGCTAATCACTCCCCCGTTCTCTCCATTATATACTCCTCCTCCTCTGCAGTTCCTCTATCCCAGGGGTGCCCAACCAGTTGATCGCGATCTCCCAGTCGATCGCGGGGGGAGTTTCAGTCGATGGCGAGAAGTTTTACAACGTAGACCTATTCTGCTGTATGTTACATCTTCACATCCACATAGTTTGTTCTTAGTATTTTCCTATTTTTATCTGTTTTCCTGTTGAATTTTAATCCATCTGCCAGTTTCTCTGCCAACACCCAGTGAAGTTTATCATTCTGAAATAGTGGACTTCCCTTCTCCTTCTTCCTGCTTTGAAGTGATCTTAGACTTAGACAGATTTTTTTTTGTCATTTTGTTTACACAAGTGTAAAACAAAAAGGAAATTTAGTTTGGAACAGCTCTCTGGAAAATTTCATCTTTTTTTAAAGTGCAGCCTTGAAAAGTAGTAAAAAAAAATTATATATATATATATATATATATATATATATATATATATATATATATATATATATATAAACAGTGATCTGGACATCTTGACTGCTCTTTTCTGTAGTTTTGGTGAGTGAATGAGTGAGTGAGTGAGTGAGTGAGTGAGTGAGTGAGTGAGTGAGTGAGTGAGTGAGTGAGTGAGTGAGTGAGTGAGTGAGTGAGTGATATGGTGTGAAGTTCTTATGAGATTGTTAAGTTCTGTTTTTTTCAACCTATTTTTCGACACAATTGATCATTTCCTCGTCTGTTGGACTTACTTTTTTATTCTCCACCTGTGCAAATAAAAAACAAATACTGCCATCCCTTGTGTTTGGATTGGTAGATCTCGGCCATGCCATCAACTTCAAAAGTAGATCTTGGTTTAGAAAAGGTTGGGCACCCCTGCTCTATCCTCTTCACTCCTCCTGATTGTTTCTTCCTGGCATCTCCTAGTTTTGTTCCCTGTCTATTATTTCTGGATTTCAGCCTCTGTTACCATCTACCTCTACATTAGATCTGAAAGAAATCATCTCTGCATTTGGGTCCACAACCAACTTTCACTAAATTTGACAAAGTTGCTATTAGTGTTGCACCGATACCGATACCAGTATCGGACGGGGCCCCGATCCAGCCCTAAAATGGTGGTATCGGTATCGGCGAGTACCAACAAATAGGACACCGATACCATTTTGAGAGCCATAAGTTTATTCAACTATTGTCACTAGAGATGTCCCGATCCATGTTTTTGCACTTCCGATCCGATACCAATATTGTTTTTGGACTTCCGATCCGATACTGATACTGGCCGATACCAGCCTATCCGTAACTGTTTACGGTTTTACTGTTCACTGTGCAATTTCAGATTGCTATTCATAATTTTGTTCAGTTTGTGTTTATCTCTTAATAAACAGGTAAGTTTGTTGTTACCAAGCATTGTGTTTTATTCAATCTCACCTAATTTAGCTGGCTAGATGTTATCAAGAGTACTAAAACCCTTTTCAACATGAGTCTTACAACAAAGGCTAAATACTTTAACTTAAACTTAAATACATGCTCGGATAGGCTGGTATCGGCCAGTATCGATATCGGATCGGAAGTCCAAAAACAATATCGGTATCGGATCGGAAGTGCAAAAACCTGGATCGGGAAATCTCTAGGGCAAAATAGTGGAATGGATCTTTTCAATCGGCGAAACTGGAAAATACGGACCGGATTTTTTTTTTTAAACTGGATCAGCATTTTTACATGCTTTGCCGATACGCATTTTTTTGCCAATATCGGCATCCGATCCGATACGTGGATCGGATCGGGACAAGCCTAATTGTCACCCATTCCAGGCAATGAAAAGTTCTACTGGATTCACTTTGTGTTAGATTTTTTCCTGCTTCACAAAGGCAGGCAGCAGCTTGACATGAAGCCATGATGGCAATTATTTTACATTATTATGGTATCGGTATCGGCCGATACTGCACAGCCAGGTATCGGGTATCGGTATCGGGGCCAAAAAATGGCATCGGCGCAACACTAATTGCTATATCCTATAAAGTCCACCTTTAGTGATAAATAATAAGTTGTATGAAAGTAATAAAGCTTAAATCTTTAACGACTAAAAAATGTGAACGATTGTAAAATTTTTTATCAGTGAGCAGCAGTCCCTCCCAGATGGATGGAGAATTTTTCCATCGATGCAGGAAGAAGCTACTTCAACCGTTTCTATATTAATACTGTTTTAAAAATCAGGAACTTTACTAAACCAGTCAAGGTAAAAATGAAGGCTTTAAAGATTACCTTGAGGAATTGCTGTTCTATTCAATCAGAAGGCTGAGTGGACGCCGCTGTTTAGCATCTAAAGCAGGTTATCAAATCAAAGGTTTCAAGTTTATTTAGCAGAATGTCAGGATTCTAGTTTAAGGTCAGATCTACTTCTGTAACTGTGCCGCGCTTTATTCTCCTCTTCTCAAAATATATTTATTTTGATGGAAACTCTTCTTCAAACAAGTTTTAAGAAAAATGTTTTAGAGTTTGGATGCAGTTCCATAAAAATGCATTGGAACCTTTATTGTTTTGACAAACGAATAACAATCAGATATTAGACAAGAAGACAAAGACGGCTTAATTGGTCACACAATTAACGACTTAGTGTGTGAAAATAATGATCCATGTTTGATTTATAGAGCATTTGTTGTTCTAGGTGTGTGTGCAGCTGTAACTAAAAAGCAACTTTTGGGATATTGGTGGAAATGCAAAATCTAAAGATGTAAATCAGGAGAGCTATGCAAATACAGATGTCTGCAAACAACAACAGAGTGAAGTCATGTTTTAGCAGAGTGGATCGGTCTTAGCGTCTGTCTGTCACCATAAACACTCTGATGCTGCAGGAGACAGAACTTAAGGCCAGTCGATCGTTTGATCAGCGCAGTTAAAACAGAAAAAGAAAAAGAAGGGAAATTGCTGAGGTTAATTCAGGCAGCAGGAGAGCAGCAGTCTGAGCAAGTAGAGGAGCTAAGCCTCAACAAATATTAATGCTGACTAATAATGGACCAAAGCATTTCAATAGGATTATATGGGACAGTTTATAATAATAATATCCATAATTTCAGTAATCCATTCAGTTCAGTTTCAAGAATCAACTTGTTTTTGGTCTCAATGAATTATTCTGAGATTTTCTTTGGTTTATAGAAACTAAACGGCATCGTTGGTCAAAAGACAAACGTCCCAAACTAACACAGCAAACATACATGGCATCACAAATTAATAGTTCTGAAACCTTTAATAGGACGGCCATCTTGAACATCTATCAATCATCCAATGAGAATAACCCAACTTCCTATATATATATATATATATATATAAAAATATAAAGCATAGATTTGACAGGAGGGAGGAGGAAGTTGGGTTAAAAACAGTAAAGTTTTCATCTCAGCATAACTTGAGGATTCAGATGTTTTAACTGACCTGGATGGTCCACCTCTGGCCACCTGCAGTCCAGGCTGTCTGGAAGGTCCATGCTGGGTTTGGGAACGGAGGCGTGGTGCTCTGGGCTCCCCCTGCTGGCTGCCTCTGTCTCTCCTGAACGATGTTTCAGAGGCTCCAGTGTGTTGAAGCTGCTCATCCACTGGCGGATGGGTTCAGCTGGACGCCCGGTCAGGACGCCCACTGAGGGGTCGCTTCTCCGACCGTGGAGAACCCTCTGTGTCTCTTCCATCCCACACTGCAGCAGCCGGTAGTAGAGAAGGGCCTGGCCGCGCACACACACGTCCTTCTCCTCCTCTGGAAACAGAGCTGCCATCATTGACATCATCAGTCATCATTGTTATCTCTCACCTACAGACACACACCTATGCAGTAGTGCAGCAATCTCCCCAGCATGTCCTGAGTCTCAGCAGGACGACACAGAAACAGCCTCATGGTGGACGTCAGCAGCTCCATCTTCAGTTCCACAGACGTTTCACTTCTCACTCCGTCGATATACGCTTCTAAGGTGTAGGGGGCGCTGGACACCCGCTCGCCGTGCACGCCCAGCAGCCACAGCAAAGCCTGCCGCCCCTGATGGACCACAACAACACATTCATTTATCTCCAGACATGTCCTCCCTGTTTTCTCCTATCTACAAACAGTGTTGGGGAGTAACGGATTACATGTAACGACGTTACGTAATTTAATTACAAAAACAGAGTAACTGTAATTCGTTACAGTTACAATGAGAAAATATGTAATTCAGTTACAGTTACTTCCGAATTATTAAGATTTACAAATTTAGTTACATTTTTAAAAAAAATATAAAGAAAAACCTTTGCGAAATATGTACAGTGAACCCTCGCTATAACGCGGTTCACTTTTCACGGTCTCGCTGCTTCACGGTGCTGCATCATGCATTGTTAAACTTTATTGTCAAACATAATCAATGGCGGCATGTCGGTTTATAAGGATCTTTTGGCCCAGAAGAAAAAAGAGCGACAACAACTACCGATAACTATGTTCTTCTCTCCAAAAAACACACCTGCACCGCAGGCTTTAGAAGAAAAAACGCCACAGAGCAAAGTAAGAATGCTCCGTCAGAACAGCAGTGAAATACTGTACTGCACACATCAGTCACTATCTGTCCTGCTGTACTTTGTATTGTTTTTCATAATCATTTTTCATTTTCTCCCGTTCCAATCCGTCACGGCGGGGCTGATCCCTGCAATATTAACTCTTCAGTTTGTATTGATGATTAAAATGATTATTTATTTATTTATAACTATATTATTTTACAGTAGCCTGCAGTAGTTATTTGTAAAAAAAAAAACAAACAGACAATAACAACGTCTATACCGTAGGCTACTTTTATTTGTTTAACAAATGCTTGGGCCTGTAAAAAGTTTTTGTTCCTTGATTTCAATGTTGTATGGAGTATTTCATTGTATAATAACTTTAAAAAAATAAAGGTTTCTACTTCACGGATTTCACCTATCGCGGGTTCTTTTAGGAACGTAACCCCGCGATAAACGAGGGTTTACTGTAATGATATTTTTATTGCTTCGCGCCCTGTATCGCCGTTTCCCGCTACGGCTCCTTGTCTCTATCATATTTGCCACTCTGATGATCCATCCTGTGATCGCCTGTCAGCAGTTCCCTCTCAGCTTGGTGCTTTTTAAGGTTCACATTCAGTTCTCAAAAATTAAATGTTCAACATGGGTCAATAATCATTAAAACCTTAAAGTAATCCAAAAGTAATCAAAAGTAATTAGTTACATTACTTTTTAAAAGTAATCGAAAAAGTTACACTACAATTAAATTTTAAACAAGGTAACTTGTAACTGTAACAGATTACTTTTTTAAAGTAACTTACCCAACACTGTCTACAAATATATACAATAAAATAAAAAATGTGGCACATTTTTCTCGCATTGCATCATTTTCTCACTTAAAAATAAATAAAAGCGTATTTTAGAGTTTAAAATCCTTCACAGCAGCACAGTAAACAAGAGAAGAGCCTGTTCTGCAGCAACCTGAGGCTCCTCCTGGCCGCATCTGGAATAAAACAATCCTTCACTGAGGGAAGTTTGGAGAACAGACCAACAGGTTCATATGAGAGATAATATGGCATCATCCATCCATGGCGCCAAGACGCCTCCTCCTTCACTGATGTCACTTTCTGTTTACCTCATTACCTCCTAAATCCTCAGAAACGTCTCAGCTGTCATGGAAGCCTTTCCATGAGGCCAATGTGGCTTAAAGACGCCTAAAGACAGTTGTGTTAAAAAGCTTCACCTGCATCTTCTGTAGCTTTGGAGGCACTGGAGTCAAAATCAGCTCAGAACTAAAGCTAAGACCAGGGGCGGATTTAGGAAATGTGGGGCCCTAGGCAAAGACAGGCATGGGGCCCTCTGAATGGAGAAGACAACACATAAAACAAACCCATTCTACTCTCTTCTTATCCCTTTTCTTCTTGTTTTCCTCTCTATGTTTTGTACTCAGCTGACTTTTCATGCTGTCTCTAAAGGAATGAAAGATTTTTTCCAAGCACTAAGCTCACTTAGCTGATTGCTCCTTCCTGTGTTTCCAAAAAGGCTCCTGTGTGTCGCTGAATGTGTGCACTGATGACTGCACTGCAAAAACGATCTAGAAATAAGTAAACATTTCTTAAATTAAGTGTATTTACCCTTAATTTGAGCAGGTAAATAAGATGATTTGCCAATGAAATTAGTATCTTCACTCTTAAAATAAGATAATTATACAATATGAACTTGAATTAAGACAATGCAATAGCTTTTTCTTATTTCAAATGTAAATTGTCTTGTTCCATTGGCAAAGTGTCTGACTTTCATCCTCAATTTTAGAAAAAAATGTACTTATTTTAAGAAAAAAAATTTCTCACTTAGATTTCCATTTTTTGCAGTGTGAAAGACATCGTCTGCCTCGGTTTATCTCTTTACTACAGTGTGTTAAATTCAAGTTAGTGTGTCTTTAAACACATTTCAATTAGTGCAAGAAATTACACGGGGGAATAAAAAAAAAAAAGTCTAATCAACCAATACTTACCGGACCCCCATGCATTACCTCCATGGACGCCTAGGGGTCGCAGACCCCCTGTTGAAGACCTCCGGTTTAGACCAAATCTTTGTCTAATTTACAGAGATGGCAAAAGTACTCACTTTCCGTACTTGAGTAAAAGTACAGATACTTGTGTTAAAAAATACTCTGGTAAAAGTGGAAGTACTGATTAAACTTCTTTACTCAAGTAAAAGTAACAAAGTACAGGCTTGTAAATTTACTTAAAGTATAAAAGTAAAAGTAGAACCACTTTTTTCATGCCGTTGCCTACATTTTAAATGGATGTCTGCCAATAGGACTAGATCTCCGTTGTGTTCATTTTCAATCATCTCGTCGTCCATGCTACTATGCTAACGCCACCGCCACCAAGCTGCAATGATTTGCCGCCAATGAATACCGCCGAATCTGTCGATTCATCTTGTAGTGGTGCGTCAAATGCAACGTAGATTCCCATCCAATTAGATTGAATTTGGTATTGATGACGTGAAAAATAATAACGGTAACTCCATTTAAATGATTCACAACTAAAGTAACGAGACAATTTTTTAAAATGTAAGGAGTAGAATTAAAAAGTCGCCATAAAAATAAGTAGTAAAGTAAAAATATCAGAAAAATCTACTTGAGTACAGTAACGAAGTATTTGTACTTCATTACTTCCCATCTCTGCTAATTTATGTTAAACTGAAATATTCAAACGTGAGAAGAGGCCAACTGTTTGAAATTAGTAGCTTTAATTGTTAAAATGCAGAGGTAAATTTCTCTAATGTGAGATCCATAAGTATGCATGTGATGAACCGTTTGTACTGAAACTGAAATTTGATTACAACGCAAATTGTAGTTGACAAAAAATAAATTAATTGATTGCTAAAGTTCAGTTATGATTAAAGTGAACATGAATTAATCAGGGAGATAAATCACGTCTCAATAAGTCAGAGAAGCAGAAATGAAACAGAACGGTGGATGAAGAGCTGCGCTGATGGAAACAGAAAAGAAACCGCTGAAGCAGACGCAGCTGTTAACGCCACCGTCTAACCGACATGTTGGTCTGTGCTACTCGCTCCGTCAAACGGCCAGCTGGCCGTGGCACGCCGTCGCTCACGCTGAGGAGGGAGATTCTCTTACTGCTGACGCCACATTCAGCGGGAGGGATTGCTGGAATGCCAGCGCCCTGCAGGACACCACTGAACTGCTGCAGCAGGTTTTCACAGAGCTGAAGCTACAAAGTGCTTCATAAACAACAGCAGCAGTTTGGAAAACTTTTAGAGCCACTTTATTCCCTTGTTTGATCAAAGTTAAACATATTTATTTTATTTTAAGTATGTCTATATGATTGGATTAAAGAAACTTTTTAAACCTTTATTTGCAAACCGCTTTGTGACGATGTTTGTTGTTATAAAGACGAACCAAATAGAAACAGTTTCCGCCTGGTTAACTGATGGAAAACAGCCAACCTGTGTTTAACCTGAGCCTCATGGCTGCGATGCCGCCTCCTTTCTCTGTCACCCAGGAAACCAAACATTTGAATTTGTTTTCCCGTCGGATCCTCAGCTTCCTTACAGACAGCAGCCATATGTGGAGGCCTGCTGTATGCAAAAGGTTGGTGCTTGTTGCCACGGCGACGGATAGATAAACAGCTGAGGAGCGCTGATGTCCTTCTACTTGGTGCATATTTAGATCCTGCTTCATCCAGCTGCTGGATGAATGAATGATTCCAGTTTAATCAGCTCATATGGAGCAAAATGCTGGTGAAGATTCTCAGTCATTCAGGTCAAAGTCATTCCAAAAAAGTTCAAAACAATCCACTGGACTTTGTTTCCAAGTTGGAAGATGTTTCGCTTCCCATCCTAGACGTTTCAGCTTTGCTGTGCTGCTGTAATAAACCTGGAACTCAACACTATTTCTGACATTTTGAAATAAAAAACTTCCTGGATGAAAGAGAAACGTCTTCAAACTTGGAAACAAACTCCAGTGGATTGTTTTTAACTTTTTTGGAATAACTTTGGGAGCGAAGCGTCAGTAAAGACATAAACATGTCACTCTGAGGGATTTGGTGTTAAAAGAAAGGCTCAGAGGAAAACATTCCTCTGTATAAACAGACATTAATCCCATATCAGTCAAAGGTGGAGCCCCCTGCTGGTCTAAAGCATTTCCTTCATCCAGCTCATTTCTGCAGCAATTTCCTGCCACATCTGTTTAATTAAAGGGAAACGCTGTTTTTTTTTAAACTGACACCATTATTTTACATTATTCCATCATGTTCTACTCTCCCATATGAGTTTGTTTCATTTGGAGCCGTTCTGAAGATATTCCGTTAGGTTATATCCAGTAACGTCTTCCTATGGGCAACGACTTGAAGGCACAAACTAAACTGTTCATCATTTATTCTTTATGGTACGCCAGCATTCAGAACATGGAGGAGAATCACTGTCCCCCAGACATCCGTGGTTATATTTTTTATATTTATATATCTTTTTAAAACAAAGCGGAGCGTGTATGACGTCATCCGCGCGACAGAGCGACCCACTTAGAGCAGGAATTTTACCAAGATTGTAAAACTTTTACTAAAAAATTTACCAGACATCAATGTTTGTACTAATTTACTTATGGACCGTGTGGAAATGTAGAAAAATAGAATCAATGTAAATAGAGTTCATCTGTTTGTCTTTATTCTATTTCTAGAAGTAGAAGTCAATAAATAGAACTATTTTTAAGGGGAAAACAAAAAATCTTTAGCATCCTTCTCATGTTGTTATGTTCTATAAAAGAAATAAAACCTGTTATTTATACCTGAACTGCCGTCAAAAATGAAAACAGTAATAACAAAGAAATATTGGTAAAAGGGAATCAGAAATGTTGATAGATTACAGTCTCTGTTTGTTCATTTTAAGAGCATTTTTCAGAAACTAGCATCTATAGAGATTGCAATTAACCTCGAATCGGAGTGCAGAGGATATAGAAAAATATACAGTCCAAAACAGACTAATAAAATACTATTTATAAAATTTTCTATGTAAACTCATTACTATTATGAAGATGACTGATTTAAAGAGCTGGTTGCGTTTTTGTTTTGTTTTTTTTCCTACTGGACTCGCGTCCTTTTCCTGCCCTCGGTCCATCTTTCTCAGAGTGCCCAAAAACAGAGGATGAATCACCCGGGCAACAGAGGTAAGGAGGCCAGCGTTCCTGAGCTAAAGCAGGAGCAGAAGGGGAGTCAGTGTGAGAACCATGTCTGAAAGAGACCGGGACGAGTCGGCCAGCTACGCCGCCCTCTGGGGTTATAAACCACAGCGGCAGAGGAGGCTGTTTGCTGCTAATAGCTCAGGTAGTGAGCTGAGGAGCACAGCAGTAGATCAGAGAGGCCTAACAGGCAAACAGAGCTCTGAGGGCCCTAGAGGGGCTACAGCAGGCCCTGGCTAACTGGAGGCTAACTATGGAGGATCAAAGCAGAACGGCAGAAGATCAGATTAGACTGCTGGGCAGACAGAGGGCTGAATGAAGGGAAGAGTGGCTGATGCTACTGTGAGGAGCACAGTGTGACATCAGAGAAGCCAGCCAGCGAGACAGAGCAGGAAGAGACGATGGCAGGCCAAGGCTAGCCTCTAGAGGCTAACTGCTGAAGGGTAAAGAAGGATCAGAGGAGCCTGCAGACAGACTGAGCAGCGGAGCAGGATGAGAGGAGCTGCAGCTGGAGAGCTATACACGCAAAGCATTATGGGATTTGCTGTCACAGCGGCCTGCTGCCGCTAACTGACAGCAGTGACTAATAACAAAGATGGCGCAGGCACCGCGCAGTGGAGGCGGAGTTACGTCACCAACAGAGCAAAAAGCAGTGATCATCTGTCTGAACGGTCAGTTAACTGAGTTCACTATAACGTTCATTATATATTCCCTGCTCTATATAGTGATGGAGGGATTTAGGGGTTAGGGCGGACGGTCAGACACAGTGAGCTGCTGTGAGCTATGAGAACAGCAGCCTTTAAACAGTGCGTGCACCAGGAGAAATATGCTGACTCTCTGAGGCTAAACCTGCGGGGCGACGGCGGTGGCGACGGCAGCATCGTCTGCGTTCTGACCTGACTGTCCTGCAAAACGTCCTGACAACCTTCCAGGGCCAGAGACACGGTGTCGCTGCACTGCGGACACACCCAGACCAGGTCCCGTATGGTCTGCAGCATGGCTGGAAAAGAAGACAGAAGAAAGGAAGCAGCGATGAGAGAGGCGTGGTCTGAGAGGAAGACGCTGATCGTTGCTCCCAGGATCATCAATACCTGAAGTTATTTGATCTTGTTTCAGTCCAAGCAGCCCAGTGAGGATCTCCAGACATTTGTCGCTGTAGCTTCGCCCGATGTGACCTGAGGGGGAGGAGGATTATGGGTAATCATGTAGATCCAGGGTAACATCCAGAGCCTTGATGTTATCGATCAGTCTAAGAGCCAGAAGCAGAAATGTTTTACTGTTTCATTAGAATTTCACAAATAAAATCTGAGTTTCTGCCAAACCTGATATAAACCAATGTTATAAAAGGATTTAACTTTGGCAGCTTAGAAGAACACAGCTGATTAAACTAATTAATTAATCCAGAAAAACATGTTTTTATAGTTTATTCTTTATAAACTAGTTGTTTATTTCCAGCTTGGCCTTTTTTACACAGGAAACAATCAAAGTCTCCTTAAAGTCATCAGAGCTCAGAGTAGAGGTGAAGTAGGGAAGCGGCTGATCCAGTCGTTGCATTTCTGAATTCTATCAGTGGTGCACGACTTTACACGAGTGAATAAAGTGAATGCGATTGGTCGTTTATCAAGGGGGCGGGATTGTTGTTGCGGAAGGTTTGCAAGCAAGTTTGTTTGTGGCCGGTTTGTTGGAAGCATCTTGCTAACCAGTTAGCATCTTAGTGCTAGCAGGTTCCCAATGGGAAATTCCATTGGGACCAAGTAGCACTAAATTGGTGACTTAGAAACGACGCTGTCAAGGAACGCTATGGACAGCGGAAACATGCAAGAGGAGGAGAGTTTAGTGTCGGAGGTCGTGGATGAGTCTCCTCCGTCATCCATTTTTTATTTAGAGGAGGAAAGCGGGGACGAAGATGTTGTGGAAGAGGACGCCAGGGCGGCAGAAGCTTGGTTTGGTGTAGAAGGCTTCCAGCCGTACATGTTTGAGCCCTTGCCTCGCAACGCTGCCAGTTCTGTTAGCTCTACGCCTGCCGAAGACACAGACGTCCATCCCCGTGAACACTGGGACGCAACTCAATGGGAAAGGAAAGGATTCTGGTTTCAACCGTTGCGTATATTAGCTGCGACATACGAATCAAGATGCTATGACCGAAAAAATTGGATTGACAGATGACCGTTGATATATGATTGGCCGAATTTAGGTGTTCAGGCTGACGTAGAACTAACTGGCCTGCAGAAGATAACGGGAAAAATACAGATTTTAAGACAGGACTTTTTCTAAAGTCGAAATTTTCTACCTTTTGGGGCAATATCGTCTGATAAAGAGTACATTTATATACATGTTTAAGCCAGAATGATTTAAAATTTAAATATGATTTTCCCACGACTTTAAAGGAGCCGCGTCACGGACTGCCGGTTTCCATGGTAACGTCTCACTGTGGCTGCTGATTGAATGATCCTGTTGGCTAAAATTATTTCTGGATTTTACATTTTGTTTTTCTTCATTTTGCAGTAACCATAATCCTTCAGGATTGGAGTGTTTAGTCAGACTTTACTCTGCAATGTAAAGTCTGACTAAACACTCCGCTTTGGATGCGGCGTGTTGGGAAGTCCAGCCAGCAGATGGCGACGGCGTAAAGCAACATTCATAAGTGCTGATAGCAGGTGGTGCAAAAAGACTTTTCAGGCTCAGAAAGGTCCAAGTAAGCAGCAGGAAGACGAATGATTGGCCTGCAAGCTTCATTTTAACCTCATCGTTTGTCGGTGTGTGTGTTTGTGTGTGTGGTGGTGGGGGGCAGTTAAAGGCATCTTTCCAGATTTCTTTTTCGTTTGTTTTATTTCTTTTTTTAAAGCTTAACTTTTAAATACATTTTCTGTTGTAATCTTAATAGTTTATTGTCTGTAATATAAACACCATGTCCTTCTAACCCTCTAAGGACCTTCATTAAATCAGGTTGGACCATAGATGCTGTCTCATATAAAGCTTTAGGACTGTAGAGATGTTTCTTCAGGACGGTGGGAGTTTTTACCGATGGCTGCGATGGCAGCCTGAGCCGTGTCGTCGTTCACATCGGTGCAGTATCCTTTCAGCTCCTCCAGAATCATCAGCACATTCTCATCGTTCACCAGCTCCACCAACACCTGCAGAAACATCATCTGGATTGAATGCCGCCGCGCCGCAAACAGCCAGCTGAGATACATCAGCTGTTGTTGCAAAGAAAAACCGGATTATATATAATAACACAGACATACAAACATAGTTTACATTTTAGAAAGATTTATCTAAAATTAATTCTCTCTATTTAATTCTAACAGGATCCTAACAACTCATTCTTAAAAAGATTTGCTGGTCTTGTTCTCTTTGTTTTTACTTAGCTGTGATAGAAATATGAAGCCTGCAGAGAGCAGCTGTGCAGCAGCAGCTTAAACGAGGAGTTTAAGCCACAAAATGTGGAGGACAGAGCGCCTCATAGTGGACATGAATGTTTTGCAGTAATCCAATCCAATCCAATCCACTTTATTTATATGGCACGGTTTAAATAAACACAAGGTTTCCAAAGTGCTGCACAAAAAGATAAAATAACTAAAATAAATAAAAGTAAATAAAATAATAAAATAGAAAATAGAAAAATCCGGAGTCACTGGGCTTCATGCAACAAGGATTACACAAAAAATGTAGTTCTTAAATTGTCTGTAGGAGTTATTAAGAAGAAACTGTTTTATTCTCCATTTTTCTCCTCTTTCTAATCGTCTCTCAGCTACAAAAACATTTCTTACTAGATGTAGGAGTCTACTAGCCTCGTGAGACCATCCTGATCTCGCGAGCTTTCAAGGTTTCACTCGCAGATCAGTCTGGAGACTCTCCATTAAAGAAAATTTGGAGCCGTTCACCAAACGAACGTCCAATCAGCGTTGGCTTTGAGGCGGGTTGAGGTGTGACGCAATGAGAAGCGCAACAGTTCAGTCTAAAGAACATGGCCGCTTCAGACGATGAAACTAGCGTTAGCGTGGCTATCGAGCAAGTTTTATCGGAATTACAGAGTATTTCTTCACTGAAAGAAGAGCAAAACACTGCTCTGGAGGCTTTCCTCAGAGGAAAAGATGTTTTTGCTCTTCTCCCGACTGGTTTCGGCAAGAGTTTGATCTATCAATTGGCTCCTCTTCGTCGTCGCTCTGTAAGTACGTCATATGCTTCGTTGATCTGATTGGTTTATTTGGCCCGTCTATCACCAACATAGGCCAATCAGCTAACCAGTATTTTCACCCCTTCCCAAAATTACTTCAACGGAAGGTTTCCAGATACATATGCGGAGCAAATCCATCTGGCGGAGTCAGGTTAGGAGTCTACCTCCATCAGTCAGCTGTAAGTTTCTCCCTAAATGACTTCATCTGTTGTTCATTAGAGGCAATCCTGCATTTTATCAGGCTGCATCATTCTATATTGTGCAGTTCTACAATTCTAGATGACAAAACTCTGGGTCCCTCCCCCTGCAGCTGGCATGTGGGGATCCAGGGGCCTCTGGTTTCATTTGTTGGTCCAGAAAAAGAACAGTCAGTGACTCTATGTGAGATCAATCTACTATAGAAATAAGATGCGGAACAGAAAATGGATGGTTGTCCAGCAAAGCTTCTCTAACGCTCAGACTTTCCTTCATCTCCTCCATAGCAGCTCCTTGTTTTTGTTCTCACACTAAATGTGGATGTTTGGCTCTGAATTCATCCGTTCACATCTGGATGTTTCTGTCTGAGAGACAGAGAGTAGATGAAGGGATGACAGACGTGCTCTGGAGATGGACAGTACAGGTGTGGGTGGGAAGTAAAAGGCAGAATGTTGGTTGGTTGATGGTGAACTCAGAAATATTTAAAACAGATGTTGAACCTCTGGCCTCATCTGGAGTTTTTATCCACTGTTTTCAGATTAAATGATTTTTTTCATCAGAAATCCATTTATTTAGTGTCTTTCTTCATCAACAACTCTGAAACATTTTATACCTATGAAATAAGTAGTTCATCCAAATGAAAATCCTCTCAGGATCTGTTTTAAATCCAAATTAAAGGCCCATAGAACTGCTTCCTAAAGCGCTTCAGGGCAGCAGACTACGGAAGAGGATTAGGGCCACTGAAAAAAAAAAAAAAGTAAAATGATTTTTAAATTTTATTTCAGTTTAACATGGGAAAAAAGTCAGAATTCTGACTTTTTTCTCAGAATTCTGACTTTAATCTCAGAATTCTGACTTTAATCTCAGAATTCTGACTGAATTCTGACAATAAAAAAAGTCAGAATTCTGAGAAAAAAGTCAGAATTCTGACTTTAATCTCAGAATTCTGACTTTTTTCCCATACTATACTGAAATAAAATTAAAAAAATCAGTTAACTTTTTTTTTTTTTTCCAGTGGCCCTAATCCTCTTCCGTAGCAGACTGTTTGGTTCTTACCTGCATTTTCCTCTGCTTGATGTAGACCGGCTCAGCATAGCTGCAGAAGAAACGCTTGAAGTGCTCCCCCAGCAGGCCAGGGGTGGAACGCAGCAGCAGCTGCAACAAGTCAAAGACATTTATTGGATTCCTTACGCAAACAGACGGTTATTTATCAAAAGACAAAGATGCTGATGAACAAATGGAAACGCTAAAGTAGATTTATGTTGAGGTTTTAATCTGAGCTGAATTATGGAGTAAATCAATTAACTTTATCGTGCAGAAAAGGTTTTATATGTAGACCTAGACTTCTTTTATTTTCAGTAGTTTAATTGATAAAAGCCAACAGACGTGTAATGCAGTGAGGTGAAAAACAGAGACACTTCCTGGGTGCAGACCTGAATGTGACAGAGCGCCGTAAACCTCATCTCTCTCGACCCGCTTCCACACGCAGCCAGCAGGGGGCCTCGCGCTCGCTCCATGGCCGCCTGGCTGACAGCAGGGAGGCTGGAGCAGAGGCTCAGGAAGAGGCTGAGGGTGGCAGCCATGACAGGAGGGTGGGGGCTGACCAGGGAGGAGTCCAGCAGCGAGAGGATGTCAAAGAGCTCGTCTTCTGACTGGGGCCGGTATCTCTGAAGGACCCTTAGCACCTCCGACTGGCCCCAAGTATCACACTCCTTCAGCCTGAGAGAAAACCACAAACACTTTACAGCTGCAGCTACGCTGAGAAAAGATCTAAGGTTGAGCAGGACTGCTTCCCTGCATCATGGATCACAGATGATGCAAACATCTACCTGTCACTTCTTAAGAACCATGTTGACATTAAACCACCTTCAACCTTCTTAACCAAACTGATCTTAACCCTTCTTAACCAAGCCTCTGATAGCTTCAGGAGAAATGTTCTATTTAGCTCCTGCTGTCATTTCAGGCTTTATCAAAATGTGGGTCAGCCGTCAGTCACAGCCGATCAGAAATAAATAAATATGCTGATAATTGTGTCACATTGATCTCTCTGTCTGTTACAGTCATTTATATCCCAAAGTGTAAAAAGGTACGAAAGGAAAAAGGAGGAGAAGGTGTGACGGGAAAGGAAGGCAGCATTATTTCTTACTCTGACCAACATTTAGTTCCTGCCTTTCAGCCCTGAGATGAAAACCAACCGTTTTCTGCTTGGAGGCAAAGCGAGTGCTGATTCTCTCCCCTGCAGAGAAGCTAAAAGATTATACGGTTATAACCTTTAAATGGATGAAATGTTTTTATCATCAAGTAAAGAGCAGTCTATCTAGGAAGATCTCTCTATTGTGTAAAATCTATAACTGTTGGTGATGCAGATCATGGATTATATATTAAATAAAACATCTGCTTTCCTTTAATGTTTCCTGCTGTGAAGCAGAGTCTCCTGCAGTGGAAGCAGCCATGTTGGCGACGGTCCCCTAACCAGCCTGAGGTCCTGCTGCGCTCCAAGGCTACAGTCTAAACATCACTGCAGGTTTCGATGCTTTGAATTAGAATTTTTCACAGGCATTCTGGCGCCGCTTTGATGACACAAAAAAGAAGCCCACAATGGACACAGAGGCACCGTGGACAAGTCATTTACGCAGGCAAAAGAAAAAATGTTCCAGGTAAACTCCTACAGTTTCCTTACTTTATTTCTCCTCAGGCAAGCAAACAGAAAAGGACAAACATTTCCTCCATGCTTCTCTTGCACTGATAAAAATACGCCCACCCAGATGCATGCTGGTCCTGCCATAGACTAGCCTCGTGAGACCATCCTGATCTCGCGAGCTTTAAAGGTTTCACTCGCAGATCAGTCTGGAGACTCTCCGTTGAAGAAAATTTGGAGCCGTTCACCAAACGAACGTCCAATCAGCGTTGGCTTTGAGGCGGGTTGAGGTGTGACGCAACGAGAGCGCGACAGTTCAGTCTAAAGAACATGGCGGCTTCAGCCGATGAAACTAGCGTTAGCGTGGCTATCGAGCAAGTTTTATCGGGATTACAGAGTATTTCTTGACTGAAAGAAGAGCAAAACACTGCGGGTCGCACTGAAGAATGACGACGTCACAGCTGCAGAGAAGTCTGTGACGTTATGCTACGATCACACCGTACACCATCAGAGAAGCACCTTTCCGATGCTTGTCGTCATTAAGGTCAGCCGTTCAGTAAAATGTCTGAATTGGCGTTGAGTTTGAGGCTTTATATAGCGGACCAAAGCCTATGGCTAAGAAAACAGGCTAATTTACCCAGCAGAACAGCTGCGGCCCTTAGAAAAGGGGAGTCGTTTTGGGTTATTTTATAGCCTGTAACATGCGATACTGGCCTATGTCTCTGAAAGGGGGTCGTTAGAGGCAATCGTTGGCTCCGTTCGCACCGGATGCAATGTAAGCATGAAAGAAGCTTCAGCTGCTTTATTTTTGATCCACATTAAGGTCAGACGTCCAGTAAAGTGAGTCCAGATGCTTCTGCTGCTCCTGTGTTCAATTCCAGAGAGCAGCTTTGCTATATTAGCTGTGATCAGCGGGTAAAAAGTAGTTAGAATCTATGTTGAAGTGAGAAAGTCCTCCTGAAAACATGGTCTGTGCAGTCAGTTCATCAAAGCATAGGCGGATCTACTGGGGTGGCATAGGGTGGCAAATGCCTCCCTAAATGACAGCCTTGCCACCCCTGCTGCCACCCCAGTTTGCTGTAGGGGTGGCGAGGCTTATGAATTATAGATAATTTGAGAATTTCGACCGCTAATTTCTAATGTCGGACTGCAGTGAATGCAGCACAAGATGACGCTAGAGCGACTGAGACTGATTTGCTTTGAAAACCGAATGGGGCAAAGCGAGGGAGCCAGGGGTCATGGGGAGAGGAGACACGGGAAGAAACAGGTAAACACTGATTAACTATCTATTGAGAAATTAAATCATAATGAAAGCACATTGTTACTAGCATAGCTGCAATGCTGATTTACAGATGATAAAAATCAGGTTGCAGAACGTTATTTCTCTAACTATGATGTTAGTTAGGCCTGACGACTCAGGCTCATAAAGACATATTTACGGTCAACTATGACAGAAAAGAGACGATCAAGTTTGGTTGAACTCAAATCAAAACGCACAAAGGCTTTGGATCTAAATACAGGTGCTGGTCATAAAATTAGAATATCATGAAAAAGTAGATTGATTTCAGTAATTCCATTTAAAAAGTGAAACTTGTATATTATATTCATACATTACATACAAACTCATATATTTCAGATGTTTATTTTGTTTAATTTTGATGATTACAAATGACAACAAATGAAAATCTCAAATTCATCATATCAGAAAATTAGAATATTGTGAAAAGGTTCAAAATTGATGGCCCCTGGTGCCACACTCTAATCAGCTAATTAACTCAAACCACCTGCAAAAGCCTTTAAATGGTCTTTCAGTCTAGTTCTATAGGCTACACAATCATGGGGAAGACTGCTGACTTGACAGTTGTCCAAAAGACGACCATCGACACCTTGCACAAGGAGGGCAAGACACAAAAGGTCATCGCTAAAGAGGCTGGCTGTTCACAGAGCTCAGTGTCCAAGCACATTAATAGAGAGGCGAAGGGAAGGAAAAGATGTGGTCGAAAAAAGTGTACAAGCAAGAGAGATAACCGCACCCTGGAGAGGATTGTGAAACAAAACCCATTCAAAAATGTGGGGGAGATTCACAAAGAGTGGACTGCAGCTGGAGTGAGTGCTTCAAGAACCACCACACACAGACGTATGAAAGACATGGGTTTCTGCTGTCGCATTCCTTGTGTCAAGCCACTCTTGAACCACAGACAGCGTCAGAAGCGTCTTGCCTGGGCTAAAGAGAAACAGGACTGGACTGCTGGTGAGTGGTCCAAAGTCATGTTCTCTGATGAAAGTAAATTTTGCATTTCCTTTGGAAATCAAGGTCCCAGAGTCTGGAGGAAAAGAAGAGAGGCACTTCATCCACGTTGCTTGAAGTCCAGTGTAAAGTTTCCACAGTCAGTGATGGTTTGGGGTGCCATGTCATCTGCTGGTGTTGGTCCATTGTGTTTTCTGAGGTCCAGGGTCAACGCAGCCACATACCAGGAAGTTTTAGAGCACTTCATGCTTCCTGCAGCTGACCAACTTTTTGGAGATGCAGATTTCATTTTCCAACAGGACTTGGCACCTGCACACAGTGCCAAAGCTACCAGTACCTGGTTGAAGGACCATGGTATCCCTGTTCTTAATTGGCCAGCAAACTCTCCTGACCTTAACCCCATAGAAAATCTATGGGGTATTGTGAAGAAGAAGATGCAATACACCAGACCCAACAATTCAGAAGAGCTAAAAGCCACTATTAGAGCAACCTGGGCTATCATAACACCTGAGCAGTGCCACAGACTGATCGACTCCATGCCACGCCGCATTGCTGCAGTAATACAGGCCAAAGGAGGCCCAACTAAATACTGAGTGCTGTACATGCTCATACTTTTCATGTTCATACTTTTCAGTTGGCCAACATTTCTATAAATCCTTTGTTTTTATTGGTCTTCAGTAATATTCTAATTTTCTGATATGATGAATTTGAGATTTTCATTTGTTGTCATTTGTAATCATCAAAATTAAACAAAATAAACATCTGAAATATATGAGTTTGTATGTAATGTATGAATATAATATACAAGTTTCACTTTTTAAATGGAATTACTGAAATCAATCTACTTTTTCATGATATTCTAATTTTATGACCAGCACCTGTATATTTGTGAAGCGTTTTGCTGAGCAACATGGAAATCACTGCATTCACCTGTTATAGTCAAGGTAACTTTATGCTATGCTCTCTGGTGAGCCTTTACAGAGCTGTTACATTTTGTTTTGGCACCTCAGAAAATGTTATATTTCCTTTAATAAAACCAAAAGTGTTAAAAGTTAAAATGTGATACTGGTGTAAATCCTGCTTAATATGAAGCAGTGTTGTTGTTTCTTTTTTGTATATTTAGTATGAAATCATCCAGAAGTGACCTGTATGAACCTACTCACAACATTTTTTGTACTTTTTCAGACTGGAAGCAAAATGTATTTTTATGTTGCTTCTTTTCAGATTTGTGGAGATTTTGATGTAACATACAGAACCCGCCTTTTTGTTGATTTGTTGATACAGCAGTATGGAGGACCAACTCTGCCATATTTAAAAATAAATACAGAAATAAATAAATGCTCAATAAATAAATAAGCATACAATTAATTGCCACCAAAAATGCAAACAACAAATAAATGTAAGTAGAAATTTAATTATACAGTGAGTCATAAATGTATATAACTCTTTTAATTAGCTTCTTTATTTATTTGCCTTTGTAACATTTACCTTATTTATTTTTTTGTCATTTATTATCTTCAACTTTATTTTTTAATTACTTATATTTTTAAGTATTTATTTATGTGCATGTTATCATATTTTTGTCTGTTTTATTCTTCCTTTGTATTTTTTTACCCTAGTTATTTCTTCGCCGTTATTTCTTTCCGCCTGCCCTTTTAACATTTCTGCCTGCCATTATAATATAATTTCTAATAACATTTATTTGTTGATTGCATTTTTGGTGGCAATTAATTGTATGCTTATTCATTTATTGAGCATTTATTTATTTATTTCTGTATTTATTTTTAAATACGGCAGAGTTGGTCCTCCATATGCGGCTCTACCTACAGAATATTTACATGCATGAAATGTCCCTTTCATTTTGCCTTAACTGCTGTATTTCAAGTTACTGAGGAACAAATGGGGTAAATGTGTGTTCAGAGTAAACATTACATAGATGTCCAGTACCTTGTTCGGGTGTCTTGACCCATTTATTTCTACTGTGTAGTTCTGCTCACTTTAGTCCAGCTCAGTCCATAGATCTCTGATGGGTAACTTTTTTCTTTCTATAGTTTCTTCTTGTGCAAATGCTGCAAAGCTGCCTCTCTGACAGTCAGTCTCACACATCTGCGACTCAGCACCTGTGTCTTACCTTAATACCTTTCCTGTCATAAGGCCCCTCTAGAAGTAGTGTTATCATTCTTCTATCTCCTATTAAGTGAGATCTCATTGTACGATGTATTATTAATATGAACTGTTTCACATGAAACACTAGTACTGTACATACTATTCTCACCAAACTATGATAACTGTGATTAAATTCAGTGTAAACAAATGCCATATGTTACCACCCCTCAAAAATTTCTGCCCCCCTCTCGCCACCTCATAAATATTTTTCTAGATCCGCCCCTGCTTCAAAGATTATTTCTCTGTGGGAGCCGCTCAGACCCCCACATACCGGCGCTGCGCTGTCACTGGGAATCCCCAGCAGCAGCTGCCTCAGGCCCGCTCGCCTCTTGGGGGTTTTCCCCTCCTGTTGGTGGCGGCTGGAAGTAGATGTTAGCGTTTTTCAGGTCTGTGCTACAAACTGCAGGCAGCAGGATAATAAAAGCCAACATATTCTGCCGGCAGGTTTCTACATTTTAGGTTAATTTAGGCGTTAATAAACTGTTTCAGAGGAGAGATCATACTTCTAATGCTTGTGAATCGCGCCCCTCGCCTCAGATGGACCTTCTGATGCGCCATGATGTG
Organism: Cyprinodon tularosa; assembly: GCF_016077235.1. Classification (NCBI taxonomy): domain Eukaryota; kingdom Metazoa; phylum Chordata; class Actinopteri; order Cyprinodontiformes; family Cyprinodontidae; genus Cyprinodon; species Cyprinodon tularosa. The sequence continues at coordinate 113,470 of NW_024039643.1, forward strand.
CGCCATCCGTTGACTTAGCATGTAAACCAGCTTTGAAGGTGTGAACGTAGCATTAATGTGGTATAAAATGCAGCAGGAATATTCATATTAGCAGAATCATTTCTGATCTGGTTGAAGGTATGAAAGAGACTCCAATGAATTTCTGTTTCGCTGCGAGTGAAATCAGGTGAGTTTGTTGGTCTGACCTGTTGAGGAGGTGGTGAGCGATGGGCTTGTTAATGACCACGCCTCCTTCCTCCTTCAGGATTTCCTCCAGAGCTCGGAGGCAGTTGACCATCACCACGGGGTCCGGGTCCCTCAGCAGGCCGTACAGCTCGTTCACCACCGCAGCATCTGGAAGGGACGGGAATTCTGGGATGTCGGTTTCCAAACAAATTTACTTTCATCTGAAAACAGAACTTTAGATGATTGACTAACGGCTCAGTTTCTGGTTCTGGAGTCCATGGACACGAGGAATGCAGGAATGCTCTACTTCCTACTCTACTGCTTCCTTACAATCCATTTTCTGTGCAAATGCTTGGATCAAAAACTCCTTCATCATCTCCTCCTTGCAAAGGAAGTTGTCGTGTCTCCTACTCTTCTGGAGAGTCGGGGCTTAAATTCTATTAGACTTTCACGCTCTGGAAATAAACTTTAATAAAATATTCTAATATTTTTCCAGACGTAATGAAGCAAAATATGTTTAGGTTCCTGATAATGTGTTACCAGTGATCTATGAGAAGCTTTGACCCGGGAGGTTTAGTCCCAGACCCTCTGCCTCATCCAGTCTAGAAGGAGCCCGCTGACTGTCCAGCAGACCTTCTGGTCGTCATTCCTGTTCAAACTTTCCTGGTTCTGGTTGAGGAGTTTGGTTTCTAAGCATGTCCAGCTTTGCAGCAGAAATGAAAGGTCTACCTGTTTCAGGTTGGAGCTGGTGCAGTTTGGCCCAGCCAAGAACAGCCACCCGCCTGACGCACGCCGCCCTGTCTCTCAGCCCCGCTGTCAGCGGCTGCTCCACGTACTCCACCAGGCTGGGCAACCTGCCGACACAAACACAGCCGTCAGAAATGGTTCCCCGTCCCCTCCGCCTTAGGGGCGTCGCCCTCTGCTTGCCTCAGGTTGGTCATGCTTCTCAGAGCCAGGCTGCGGACCATGGGGTTGGGGTCCAGGCAGTCTTTCCTCAGCGTGTTGACGACCAGCAGGGAAAGCTCCGGGTTAAGGTGGGCGTAGCAACACAGGAAGACATACACCAGCTTCTTCTGGACCACGTCTACGGTGGCGCAGGCTTTCACCATCTCACTGAACAGGTCAGAGACATCCAGGCCCTGAGACATCGCCCTGAGGAGGGGGGGGGGGGGGGGGGGGGGGGGGGGTGAGGAGGAGGGAGGAGTTACACCAGGAGTTAATTTACTTGCTTAATTAAACCAGGAAATTAACTTTTTTTTTTTTTTTAAAGATAGAATTATTAGATTGGATATTTGCACAGGCTGTTTCCATGTATATATATATATATATATATATATATATATATATATGTATATATATATATATATATATATATATATATATATATATATATATATATATATATATATAGTTATTGCTCTGGGTGTCAGATATAGAGAAACAGGTTATTGCACAGGGTATTAAATAGTAATAAATAATAGTAATAGTAACAGGCTGTAAAAGGAGCTGCTCGGCTCCTCTACAGTCTGAGGGTGATAATCCCTGTTATTCCTAAAAACCAGTGCAGCTAATTCCACAGGAGGCTAACCATGCAGGGTGGCAGCATCATGCTGAGGGACACGTTCCTACAGCAGGAGACTGTAAGACTTTTGTCCTGACCAACCCCCCCTTTTCAGCCAAAGCAGTCACAGGCAAGTCACATGGAAGCCACCAGAGGTGTGACCAACCACCCCCCTCTCTGTGAGGACAGAACAAAACCACAGAGCACACAGGATTCTCTCTCTTTTGCTGCTGCTCTCCTTGCCTCCTCTCCCTTGCCCATGAAGCTGGGTCCAACACAGTGGAGATGCAGGCCCCAGGGGAACCAGATCTCCAGAACCATCAAGAATTAGTCAGAACCTTTCAGAACCGAACTGTTGCAAAACAGACCTTTTGCAACACATTTCTCTTGAGTTTCAGAACTTATAGAGCCAAACTGGATGAGAGAAGGACTTCCCTGACAAAGAACCTCTGCTGTGTCCTGACTGCAGAGCTACAAAACTGGATGAAACTCAAGCTTTCCAAATGGACGTAGAAAAAGGTTTGCAGGTCTGGCATGATTAGGGACAGAACAAGCAATATGATGCTAATCATATCACGTGTTTACTGCTGAGTAAAGATGACGCTAAAGAATGGACTGCATGCTATGCTATGCTACAGGAAAATGTGTTGAGCTGTTGCTAAAGCTTAGACAATCTTTATTCACTGAGGATTTAAACACTGATATAACATTAGTGTTCATGTGTTCCTCAGATGCTCATTACATTTCCATTACCAAGTCTGACCAAGAGTCATTTAGTGGAATCCTGATGTCTATTCGCTGCTAGTTATTTCAAAGAGGGTAAAGAATCATTTAGCTAAAGGTTATTGGTTCTTGATTAAGCAAATCATTCAATAAAACATTATTTGGCCAAATAATGTTTTATTCACCTCATGGATTTGCATTGTGAATTGGTCTGAAAACATTCCAATTTCTTTAAAATTTGTGAAAAGCTAATTTGATCAGATCCCAAATTATTCCAGACAAACTTTGGTTTCAATCATAGAATCCATCTTAAACTGTAATATGTTTTTCAACCGTTTTCCCCTTCCTCTTTGTACATAGTAGTTAGTTTAGTTTAGTTGAGTTTTACTAGTCTTAGTTGAGAGTGTTAAATTGAAATATGTTTGACTTGGAGCTGAATGATTTTTGTTAATAAAATCTTATATTTTGAACAGAAGTTGTGGTGAATTTATTCCATGTATGTGCAGAATTAACTGTTTGACCATGATTAGTGCTCGAATCACTCTTTCATTTATTGTTCTAACACACAGTTAGTAGGACTGTGTGTTATAAACACTATATAACAGCTGAAATAATATCTGATTAAATAAGATATTTTTTATTGGGAATAGAAAGGAATATATAATAACAGACATTTCCATGTTTCCAGCTTTTCAGGAAGTCTGACCTAAAGAAACTGGAGCAGTGTCTTTAGATCTTCCAGCTAAAGTGTCTGTTTGTGGATGGGCAAAGTTAGCAGAAACAGACCAAATTCCAGGATAATGATCATATTCAGATGGAATTTATTAAATCATTAAACGTTCTTTTATCTCTCTGCTTTGTTTTGGTCCAAAGCAGGAAAAGCTCAAGAAAAATCATTTTACTTGAAAAGATAAACATGTTTTTATAAAATAGGTTAAAATAACAACTTTTGTGGAAATTAAACTTTAATTGAAGGAGAAGATGTCTGAAGAAACATGAGGTGAAAGCATTTAGTGTGGGATGAAGATCAGTTCGACTGGAATCATCATCAAGTGCCGTAAAGCAGGAGCCTCAGCTGAAAAGCGAGTCCCACCTGATGACTCTGAGCACCGCGTTCCTGTAGCGCAGAGGGTCGGTCTGGATGTTAGGGTTGGACAGAGACCTCCTCAGCTCCTTCACCGTCTCCTTACCGCCCAGATACGGCATGATGGGGATGATGATGGGCTCTAGAAACACGGCAAACATCGACTCTTTATCATAACATCACAGATTAAACAGACAAAGAGGCTTAAAATGTTAATAAATACCAAGGTGATCTTCAAGCTGATTATTTTGTCTGACAGAAACAGTCTAGATGATGACGGGTTTGTTTACATTGCCCAAACTTCCGCTTCGGTTCCTTCAGCGGCTCCTTTCCCCCACGTCAGATCGCCCTCTGCTGGCCTGGAGTGGAACTGCAGCGCATTATAGCGTCTGGGGCAAAGTCTGAAAGATCACAGCATATTCTAGAATTTATTAGTTTTATTCATATTTTTCATTTACATTTCCTTCAATATAATTCTCGTGAAATAGCGCGAGGAGGCTCAACTTACTGTTTTAAAGACATGCCTGATTTTGCTTCAGTTAAAATATATACTATTTATTAATTTACTATGTATTTCCATCTGTAATGTATCTTTTTAAAGCAATCTACCTCATAAGTTGTTAAATCTGTATTTCTGTGACACCTTTCACAAAAACACAAAGGTCACTCTTTAAAGGTGATCTAGTGAGCAGTAAGGGAGCAGAGTCAACTTTAGGAACCTTATAACCCTTTATAGGGTTCTCAGTCAAATACTTTTAGATTTCCAGCCAATAGTTCTTACATAAAAAAAAAATGGTAAAAATTAATTTCAATGTAATAACAAGAAACACCAACTTGCCCAAATAAATGTTTTTTCTTGACTTGCTAACTCCCCCCCCCACCAGTTAATTTCCAGTAGGTAATATATTATTCAATGGTTCATTTAATTGGTCAAATGCCAAAAAAAAAAAACATGTGCAGCCATGTAGCAGCATCTCTTCTGAATGGATGGATATGTAGATCTAGTGCTTCTAGACCTCACTGAGGGAGACTGCATTATTAATGGGTATGCAAGTAATCAGAAACTTGCCCTATGAATGGTGAATAAGTCTGTAAATCATCTTGTTCAGTCTGTTAATTTCTCTAGAAAACTGGACTGAATACATTTGCCTTCGAGTTTTTATAAACGTCGCCTCGTTAGTTGATTTATCCCTTTTAAAGTATTAAAGGTTTCATAAATTGTTTCTATTTTCTTAGTAAATTGAAGGATTTGGCATCAAAGTAATCAAACCATAAGCCTCAGATATAATTAAGTGGCTTTCATATGTTTATTGTTTAAAATAAAATTATTTATTCATTCAGACGTTTAAATTTACAGCAGATTTTTCGACCAAAAGTCTTTAAACGGTGAAAAAGCCCAGAAGCTTGAAGGAAGCTTAGAGGAACAGAAATGCTTCCGGATCTTCAATTCCCATCCAAGACTTTCTCTTGAGAACTAAAGCAGGTCTTTGGAATTAAATCTTTGATTTTCCAATAAAGAAAAGACAAACATTTAATCCGAGTTTGTTGTTTTTATTGAGTGAAAAGCAGAGAAAAATACAAATCAACAAACGGCTTCAGACGTCCAGCGGTTTCAGTCCCGCCTCTCCTCCTGCAGCAAACATCGGCCCTGCTCGGCCCCGCCCACGGCGCTTTGGGTTTGATGAGCAGGGCGTCATAAAAAGGGAACAGAAGGAGGACCTCCATGTTGGACGTTGGAGCGGGAAAACCTGGACACTGCCCAGCTGTTCTAAGGAAGCTGCTCAAGCCTTCCAGAGCGCCCAGTGGGCAGAACCAGTTCCCAGGATTAACGACCCATTTAGTTTCCAACATCTTATATTGATAAATCCACAAATTAAATAAATCAGAAGAAATAACAGAAAAATTTAAGCTCTAAAATCCAGGTTAGAAAGTATATATATTAACGAACACCCCCCCACCACACACACTCATTCACTCCCACTGCGGCGCAGCGTCAGCAGCGTCTACGACACGTCGCCGCACTGCTCCGGATTGGCTGCACTGTTATCCTGATTGGCTCCTTGGCTTCCTCGTGGCGGCACTTCGATGATGCGCGGCTTGTCGATGATGCGCGCCCGGCGGTCGCCCTTCTCTACAATCCCGATGATCCAGGCGCCGTTGGAGGCGCCCTGAGCAGAGCTGAGGCTCTTCATCTCCGAGCAGAACTTGGCCGCCTGCTCTCTGGGTAAACACACCAGCAGCCCGCCTGTCGGAGGGACGACAATCAGTTTCCTCCTCAAGAATTCCCACATTTACATCCTGGAAGTTTTTCCCACTTTCTGCTTCCCTTTGTATTCCCAGCTAAAGACGTCACCTTATAAACTTTACAGAACAAAAACCTGCATAGCAAGATAACCCACAATTAAAGATAAGCCGCTGTTAAAGCTGATATGCTGTTGAAACCAGTATACTCTCTAAGCTAAGCTGGCGTTTAAACTAAGCCAGCATTTAAGCTAAGCCGACATTTAAACTAAGCCCGCATTTAAGCTAAGCTGACATTTAAACTAAGCTGGCATTTAAACTAAGCCAGCATTTAAGCTAAGCCTGTGTTTAAACTAAGGCGGCGTTTAAGCTAAGCCGGCATTTAAGATAAGCTGGCATTTAAACTAAGCCGGCGTTTGAGCTAAGCCAGCATTTAAGCTAAGCCTGCGTTTAAGTCAAACCAGCATTTAAGTAAAGCTGGCATTTATGCTAAGCCTGCATTTAAACTAAGGCGGCGTTTAAGCTAAGCCGGCATTTAAGATAAGCTGGCATTTAAACTAAGCCGGCGTTTGAGCTAAGCCAGCATTTAAGCTAAGCCTGCGTTTAAGTCAAACCGGCATTTAAGTAAAGCTGGCATTTAAGCTAAGCCTGCATTTAAACTAAGGCGGCGTTTAAGCTAAGCCGGGCATTTAAGCTAAGCCGGCGTTTAAACTAAGCCGGCATATAAGCTAAGCCAGCATTTAAGCTAAGCTGGCATTTAAACTAAGCCAGCATTTAAACTAAGCCGGCGTTTGAGCTAAGCCAGCATTTAAGCTAAGCCTGTGTTTAAGTCAAACCGGCATTTAAGTAAAGCTGGCATTTAAGCTAAGCCTGCATTTAAACTAAGGCGGCGTTTAAGCTAAGCCGGCATTGAAGCTAAGCCGGCGTTTAAGCTAAGCCGGCATTTAAGCTAAGCTAACATTTAAGCTAAGCTGGCATTTAAACTAAGCCAGCATTTAAGCTAAGCTGGCATTTAAACTAAGCCGGCGTTTGAGCTAAGCCAGCATTTAAGCTAAGCTAGCATTTAAACTAAGCTAGCATTTAAGCTAAGCCTGAGTTTAAGTCAAACCGGCATTTAAGTAAAGCTGGCATTTAAGCTAAGCCTGCATTTAAACTAAGGCGGCGTTTAAGCTAAGCCGGCATTTAAGCTAAGCTAACATTTAAGCTAAGCTGGCATTTAAACTAAGCCAGCATTTAAGCTAAGCTGGCATTTAAACTAAGCCTGCGTTTAAGTCAAACCGGCATATACCGTATTTTCACGACTATAAGGCACACTTAAACGTCTTTTTTTTCCCTTAAAATGTGCGGTGCGCCCTTTGGTGCGGTGCACCCTATGTGTGTTGTAACTGCGACTTTTGAGACCACCTCATTGAGGAGATGATGAAAGAGTGGCTGAATGTAAGGAGACCAGGTGTTTTTTTCCCACTCATCGCCATCGCTGTTAATATGTAACTCCATGCGTGCCCATCTCACAGCTGATGTGAAAAACATGGGGAAACAAATTAACGCTGTGCTCGCTGTTCAACCGCTCGACATCGGTGTGAACCGGACCCAGCAGGTGCAGCAGAAGCAGCGAGTTTACATGCAAAGTCAATGGTTGACGCGCGTATAGGTGCAGCAAAAGGTCCCGCAGCGCGTTTTGAGCAGCAGCAGCGTTTAAGCATCTGCCAACGCGCTGCTGCTGCTCGAGATGGAAAAATTGAAGTTTTGCTGCTGGAAGCGCCGCATCAACCAATCAGAGAAGCTGATCTGGGAGCTGACAGCGAGACAGACACAGCGCTCTGATGACAGATGATATTAACGCAAATGGAAAAGGCTGGATGGATGAGGAGATGATGAAAGCGTAGCTGAGGGAGGTGTAGCCTATGTGAGGAGACCAGGTGGTTTTTTCCACGCATCACCATCGCTGCGTGCCCATCTCACAGCCGATGTGAAAAAAAAGGTGAATCAAATGAACGCTGTGCTCGCCGTTATCTCGGGGGTCTGACAAAGGAACTTCAACCGCTCGACATCGGTGTGAAGCGGCCGTTCAAAGTAAGGCTGCGAGCGGCGTGGGAGCGATGGATGACAGACGGAGACCACAGTTTCAGGAAAAGTGGAAGGCAGCGCCGGGCAAGTTACGCCACCGTTAGCGGATGGATTGTTGATGCTTGGACTAACGTGTCTGCTGGCTCTGTTGTTCAAGCTTTCGCAAAAGCCGGCATTATTTCTGAGGAGCCGCGCTGCACGGAAAGTGACTCTGACAGCGAAGAAGGGGAAACTGGCATGTCTGATTTAGCGCAGCTGTTTTATTCAGAAACAGAGGATGATGACTTTGATGGGTTTGATTAATACTTTGTAATAAATACATGAATAAAGCACAATCATACTCAGTTTTGCTCCCGCTCTATTTTTCTACCTGAAAACTTAATTCAACAGCAGCCTCTGGGCGGGTCTCCTCCTCTTCAGCGCGGTGGCTGGCAGGTGTTTTTTCATCTAAATAATCTAAATCTTGCAGCTATATTTGCTGTGATCAGTGGGAATAAAGTAGTTTTAATATGTTTTTAAGTGAGAAAGTCCACCTGAAAACTTCATAATTGCAGTCAGTTCATCCAGATTATCTATTTCTGTCGGAGGCGCTCAGACCCCCACATACCAGCGGTGCGCCGACAGGAGAAATCCTTTCATCAGCAGCCTCTAGGCTGGGCAGCCTCCGGGTTCACCGCGGTGGCTGGCAGGTGTTTTTCATCTAAATAATTTAAACTGCAGGCACCAGGATACCGGTAATAAAAGCGAACATATTCCGTCGGCAGGTTTCAGGATTTTAAGTTAATTTAGGAGTGATCACAGCACTGTGTCATCTGCGATGTGTCTGTCTCACGGCCAGCTGCCAGGTTTGATTAATACCTTTTAATAAATACATGAATAAAGCACAGTCGTACTCAGTTTTGCCCCTGCTGTATTTTTAAATACGCAGTAGAGGTATTTAAAGGTAGTAGAGGACATGTACCTGTATATAAAAAATGCGCCCTATAGTCCGGTGCGCCTTATGTGTGTGTTAAATACAGAAATAGCACACATAACTGAGAGTGCGCCTTTTAGTCCGGTGCGCCTTATGGTCGTGAAAATACGGTAAGTAAAGCTGGCATTTAAGCTAAGCCTGCATTTAAACTAAGGCGGCGTTTAAGCTAAGCCGGCGTTTAAGCTAAGCCGGCATATAAGCTAAGCCAGCATATAAGCTAAGCCAGCATTTAAGCTAAGCTGGCATTTAAACTAAGCCAACATTTAAACTAAGCCGGCGTTTGAGCTAAGCCAGCATTTAAGCTAAGCCTGTGTTTAAGTCAAATCAGCATTTAAGTAAAGCTGGCATTTACTTCCTGTTTGGATTAACTGAGTGTGCAGCTGTTCAGAGGATCTCCATCTGAAGTTAAGTTATTTTCTCTGTGATATCTCTGTATCTAAGTAACTCTAACTGACTACTTTAAAACATAGCACCTTCTGCTGCACTTTTCTACTGAGCACTTGTCAGTTTCACACGGTTTTATTTCTGATAGCAAGGAGTAGCTAGCCTAGGCTAGCGCTTAGCATTGCTAAGCGCTTAGCATTGCTATGGCTTCTCTCTCTCCCTCCCTTGACTCTTTTCCAACTCTTCCTTCTTCCTCTCCTCTCTCCTGCTCTCTGTGTCAGATGTTCAGTTATTCCTCTGCCTCCTTTAGTGATAATGGGATGTGTAAAAAGTGTAGTATTTTTGTAGCTTTGGAGGCGAGGGTGTCAGAGTTAGAATCCAGGCTTCAGGCTGTTGAACATCCAGGAGTTAAAGTAGGCCCCCCACGTAGCTGTCCTCCAAAAGTGCCTGAGCAGCCAGGCGATTGGGTAACTGTACGCAGAAAGCGTAGTCGTGGATCTCTGCCCACTGGTCACCACCAACCCGTTCACGTTTCTAACCGGTTTTCCCCACTCAGTGACAAACCCACTGAGAAGCCCACTCTGGTGATTGGCAGCTCCATAGTCAGAAACGTGGCATTAGAGACACCAGGGACCATAGTCAAATGTTTGCCGGGGGCCAGAACGGGCGACATCAAATCCTACCTGAAACTACTGGCTAAGGATAAGGTTAAATACAGTAAGATTGTTATTCACGCTGGTGGTAATGACACCCGGTTACGCCGATCGGAGGTCACTAAAATTAGTGTTGCTTCGGTGTGTAAGTTTGCCAAAAAAATGTCGGACTCCGTAATTTTCTCTGGTCCCCTCCCTGATCTGACCAGTGATGACATGTTTAGCCGCATGTCGTCATTCAACCGCTGGTTGTCTAGGTGGTGTCCTGAAAACAACGTGGGCTACATTAATAATTGGCAATCCTTTTGGGGAAAGCCTGGTCTGATTCGGAGAGACGGCATCCATCCCACTTTGGATGGTGCAGCTCTTCTTTCTAGGAATCTGGCCACATTTATTAGTCCTCCAAAACCCTGACCACCCAGGGTGCAGACCAGGAAGCAGAGTTGTAGTTTAACACACATCTCTGCAGCTTCTCTACTGTTACCCACTCTTTACTCCATCCAGACAGTGTCTTGCCCACGACCAAAATCTAATAAATTAGCAAAGATTCCCAAAGGAGTAAATCATGATAATCTAATTAAAATCAAAATAACTCCAATTGGGGAAAAAGTTAAAACAGTTAAATGCGGTCTGTTTAACATAAGATCGCTTTCCTCTAAAAGTCTACTAGTTAATGACTTGATTTGTGATAATCACATTGACTTGTTTTGCCTTACAGAAACCTTGCTGCAGCAAGAGGATTATGTGAGCATAAATGAGGCAACTCCTTCAAGCTATTTAGATTTTCACATCCCCAGAAGTTCTGGGCGAGGAGGAGGAGTAGCAACAATCTTCCAGTCTGACTTACTGATTACTCCCAAAACAATTAATTCCTACAACTCTTTTGAACATTTAACCCTTAATTTCCCTGATCCAAATTTCAAGGCAAGAAAACCTCTTCTTTTTGTAACTTTGTGTCGTCCACCAGGTCCTTACTCTGAATGTTTAGATGAGTTTTCAGAGTTCCTTTCTGATTTGGTATTAAATACTGACAGGGTCATCATAGTGGGAGATTTTAACATCCATGCTGACATTGAAGGCGATAGCTTAAGAGCAGCCTTTAATGCTATCTTAGACACTATTGGCTTTGTTCAAAATGTGAATAGTCCCACGCATTCTCATCTTCATACTTAGGATCATGTGCTGACATACGGCATAGAATGTGAAGAAATAACAGTATTTCCTCACAACCCTGTCCTCTCTGACCACTTTCCAATAACCTTCAGGATTACTTTAACAGAGTTCTCCTCCCCCAAAAGAAGGTTCAATTTTAGTAGATCTTTATCAGATAGTGCAGTTATAAATTTTAAAGAATCTGCTTCACTTTCTCTCTCCTCTGTGTCACTGAGCAGTGCTGCAGAGTGCAAAAGCTTAGCTTATTCCCCTTCACAGGTTGATGATTTTGTTGATGGGGTTGCTAGTTCTCTGCGTATTGCCTTAGACAACGCAGCTCCTTTGAAAATGAAAACCGTTAAAAATAGAAAGCTTGCTCCTTGGTTTAATGCAGAGCTGCGTACTTTGAAGCAAAATGCTAGGAAACTGGAGAGAAAATATCGCTCCACAGGCCTGCGAGAGTCCTTCCTAGTCTGGAAAAATGGTTTACTGCTGTATAAGAGGACTCTTTGTAAAGCAAGAGCAGCATACTTCTCCTCATTAATAGAGGAGAATAAGAATAATCCTAGATTTCTTTTTAATACAGTTGCCAAACTCACCCAGAGCCATAGCTCTGTTGAACTGTCCATTCCACCTGCTCTTAGCAGCAATGATTTTATGGGATTCTTTATAAATAAGATTGATCTTATTAAAAATAAGATCATAAGCACTCCTCTATCCGCGATTGTACCTGAGGTAGTCATGGAATCTGAACCGGGTTTAGACTGCTTTGATCCAGTTGAACTCTCTGAATTAGCAAAATTATTGTCTTCATCTAAGCCTTCAACTTGTATGTTAGATCCAGTTCCAACCAGGTTATTTAAGGAGGTATTCCCTTTGATCTCCTCCTCCATTTTAGATGTGATTAATCTATCTCTGTTACAGGGATATGTACCTAAAGCTTTTAAGGTTGCTGTAATTAGACCTCTGCTTAAGAAACCGTCTCTTGACCCAGATGACTTGGTCAATTATAGACCTATATCCAATCTTCCTTTCTTATCCAAAATTCTTGAGAAAGTAGTTGCCAAACAAGTTTGCGATCACTTCCACCATAATGAACTTTTTGAAGAGTTTCAGTCTGGCTTTAGAGCTCATCATAGCACTGAAACAGCTCTGGTGAAAGTCACTAATGATATTCTCATGGCCTCAGATAATGGACTTGTATCTGTGCTCGTCCTGTTGGATCTCAGTGCTGCATTTGATACAGTTGACCATAATATTCTTTTAGAAAGACTTGAATATTTTGTTGGAATTAAAGGAACAGCACTAGACTGGTTTAAATCTTATCTATCTGATCGAATTCAGTTTGTTCATGTTAATGATAGATCTTCAACACGCTCAAAGGTTACCTGTGGAGTACCACAGGGATCAGTGCTAGGACCAATTCTCTTTACTTTATACATGCTCCCAATTGGTAGAATTATTAGACAGCATGGGATTAATTTCCAATGTTACGCTGATGATACCCAGCTATATCTGTCTATAAATCCAGATGAAGCTAACCCATTACATAGATTACAGGCATGTCTTGAAGACATAAAAACCTGGATGACTCTTAACTTTCTGCTCCTGAATGCAGACAAAACAGAAGTTATAGTCTTTGGACCAGAGTCTCTGAAAAAGAAACTGATTAGCCAGTCACTTCATTTGGATGGGATTAAACTGATTTCAGATAATAAAGTAAAAAATCTTGGTGTTATTTTTGATCAGGACCTGTCATTTAAATCCCATATCAAAGAGGTTTCTAGAATTTCCTTCTTTCATCTGAGGAACATTACAAAAATTAGAAATATCCTGTCCAGGGGTGATGCTGAGAAACTAGTCCATGCATTTGTTACTTCAAGGCTGGACTATTGTAATTCTTTACTATCAGGAAGTCCACAAACTGTAGTTAAAAGCCTTCAGCTGATCCAAAATGCTGCAGCCAGAGTTCTAATGAAAATTAAAAAGAGAGATCATATCTCGCCTATCCTGGCTTCTCTTCATTGGCTTCCTGTTAAATCCAGAATAGAATTTAAAATCCTCCTTCTCACATATAAAGCCTTAAATGGCCAAGCTCCATCTGATATCAGAGATCTGATTGTTCCTTATGTTCCTAACAGAGCACTTCGCTCTCAATCTGCAGGTTTACTAGTGGTTCCTAGAATTTCTAAAAGTAGAATGGGAGGCAGATCTTTTAGTTATCAGGCTCCTCTCCTGTGGAACCAACTACCAGTTTTAGTCCGTGAGGCAGACACCCTGTCTACTTTTAAGGCTAGGCTTAAAACTTTCCTTTTTGATAAAGCTTATAGTTAGAGTGGCTCAGGTTATCCTGAGCTATCTCTATAGTTATGCTGCTATAGGCTTAGACTTTTGGAGGACATAGGGACCCCCATTTCATCATTCTGCTTCATTCTCTCTCTGTTCTCCTATTCTGCAGAATCTGTTAGTTCAATCTCTAACCTTCTGCTCTCTCTGCTTTTCCTCAGAGTAGCTTTGCCTCGTCTGTTCCTGTTTGGCTGTGACGTCATCCTGGAAAGAAACATCAGCTGTGCTGCTTCTATCAACACCCTTGTTTATAGATGTTGGAGATCGGCCTGTTTTCCAGTGTGGTCCTGTTTCTCTGACCGTGACTGACTGGATGTGCTCTCTTCGTCCTCTGGCATGGGAGCTGCCTTGGAGCTCGTCTGCCTGGCTGTGTGTTTCCTGGACGGGGCCGCCTTTTACAGCTGCTTTTTGTATCTCTGCTTCTGTCTCCTTGAACCCCAGTCGGCCTCGGCAGATGGCCGCTCACACTGAGCCTGGTTCTGTTGGAGGTTTCTTCCTGTTAAAAGGGAGTTTTTCCTCTCCACTGTCGCTACAAGCATGCTTAGTGTGAGGGATTGCTGAAGAGTCATGGAGTCAATGCAATCAACTGGTTTTCCTTAGATAGAAAACTTTGTATCAATTTGACTGTATGATCTGGTTGAACTGTAAAGTGCCTTGAGATGACATGTGTTGTGAATTTGGCGCTATATAAATAAACTGAATTGAATTGAATTTAAGCTAAGCCTGCATTTAAACTAAGGCGGCGTTTAAGCTAAGCCGGCGTTTAAGCTAAGCCGGCATTTAAGCTAAGCTAACATTTAAGCTAAGCTGGCATTTAAACTAAGCCAGCATTTAAGCTAAGCTGGCATTTAAACTAAGCCGGCGTTTGAGCTAAGCCAGCATTTAAGCTAAGCCTGCGTTTAAGTCAAACCGGCATTTAAGTAAAGCTAGCATTTAAGCTAAGCCGGCATTTAAGCTAAGCTAGCATTTAAACTAAGCCAGCATTTAAGCTAAGCCAGCATTTAAGCTAAGCTAACATTTAAGCTAAGACAGCATTTAAGCTAAGCTAGCATTTCAGCTAAGCCACTGTTTAAGTCAAGCCGCTGTTTAAGCTAACTGCTCACTATCATGAATTATTCTAAAATCTTCCCAGCCCGTTAGCGTCACATGGCGTCTGTTGAACATCCCATAATATCGTGCGGAGGATTTTTACCGGACGTCTCGGCCGAGCGGCCCTGCAGCAGGTTGAACAGGTTCCCGCAGGCTTTACTGATGGCGCTCATCTTGGCGATGATGGGCAGGTTGTGGATGACGAAGGCCACCTCGTTCTTCTGCTGAGCCGCCAGGTTGTTGGCGTGTCCCAACAACCCGAAGCCCGTCACGTCCGTGGCGGCGTGGGCCTGGTACTTGTGCATCAAACTGGCGGCTGCAGAGGAAACGGGAATCTGTTAAATAAGACGCGCAGCGTGGAGCAGACGGGGAGCAGCGGAGCAGCGGTACCTGTTCGGTTCAGCGTTGCCATGGAGAACATGGCTTCGTTATACGCCTCTTTGACTTCCTCTTTGGTGACGACGAGCTTGATCCTGTTCCATTTCTCGGGCTGAGGAGCAGAAAACGGGAAAATTAAGAGCAGGAAGCTACGATCCTTTCCTAGAGCATCATCTGATCCTCAGGTTATTTCTTTCTCAGAGCCAGGGGCCCCTTTCTAAGGGCCTCTCCTCAACATCTGTGACTTTGTCTGCAGGAACCACAGAAACCTGCTCCAAAGCCCAGGAAAACCGGAGATCAGGTACAAAGGAACAGATTGGATAATCATGAGGTCAAAGGTCATGGTGTATTCTTCCTCCAACCTGTTCACCTTCCTCTGGACTCAAACAGCAGAATAATGAATCTGTTTCTGCTCCAACTGTCGGTCAGGAGCTTCAGTGAAGCGACTTCAGTTCATTTATGGATAAACCCAACAGAACCACGATCCCTGATTGGCTGACCTGATCCAGCCACTGGTGGGCGTTCACGGCCACTCGGGTTCCCAGAGGTTTGGTCAGAACCAGAACGTCTCCTGGTACCGCCCCGTCAGGCCTGAGAGAGAGAGAGAGAGAGAGAGAGACGGCGAAGCATCAGAGTGGAGCTCATCAGGAAACCAGTGGGGGTGGGGGGATCATTTCATTCCTATCTGAACACTTTAAACTGGATTCATCCTTTGATCTGAAATTAGAATCAAACAATCAAAGTGTTTCATCCTCAGTTATTTAAGAAAAGAGTTTGGCTTTGAAAGCGAATCGATCTACGCCGGTGCTCGCTGGTGAAACGCCGGTGCTCGCTGGTGAAACGCCGGTGCTCGCTGGTGAAACGCCGGTGCTCGCTGGTGAAACGCCGCTGCTCGCTGGTGAAACGCCGCTGCTCGCTGGTGAAACGCCGCTGCTCGCTGGTGAAACGCCGCTGCTCGCTGGTGAAACGCCGCTGCTCGCTGGTGAAACGCCGGTGCTCGCTGGTGAAACGCAGGTGTTCGCTGGTGAAACGCCGGTGCTCGCTGATAAACGCCGGTGCTCGCTGATAAACGCCGGTGTTCGCTGGTGAAACGCCGGTGCTCGCTGATAAACGCCGGTGCTCGCTGGTGAAACGCCGGTGCTCGCTGGTGAAACGCCGGTGCTCGCTGGTGAAACGCCGGTGCTCGCTGGTGAAACGCCGGTGCTCGCTGGTGAAACGCCGGTGCTCGCTGGTGAAACGCCGGTGCTCGCTGGTGAAACGCCGGTGCTCGCTGGTGAAGCGCCGGTGCTCGCTGGTGAAGCGCCGGTGCTCGCTGGTGATACGCCGGTGCTCGCTGGTGAAACGCCGGTGCTCGCTGGTGAAACGCAGGTGCTCGCTGGTGAAACGCCGGTGCTCGCTGGTGAAACGCCGGTGCTCGCTGGTGAAACGCCGGTGCTCGCTGATAAACGCCGGTGCTCGCTGGTGAAACGCCGGTGCTCGCTGGTGAAACGCCGGTGCTCGCTGGTGAAACGCCGGTGCTCGCTGGTGAAACGCAGGTGTTCGCTGGTGAAACGCCGGTGCTCGCTGATAAACGCCGGTGCTCGCTGGTGAAACGCCGGTGCTCGCTGATAAACGCCGGTGCTCGCTGGTGAAACGCCGGTGCTCGCTGGTGAAACGCCGGTGCTCGCTGGTGAAACGCCGGTGTTCGCTGGTGAAACGCCGGTGCTCGCTGGTGAAACGCCGGTGCTCGCCGGTGAAACGCCGGTGCTCGCTGGTGAAACGCCGGTGTTCGCTAGTGAAACGCCGGTGTTCGCTGGTGAAACGCCGGTGCTCGCTGGTGAAACGCGGGTGCTCGCTGGTGAAACGCCGGTGCTCGCCGGTGAAACGCCGGTGCTCGCTGGTGAAACGCCGGTGTTCGCTAGTGAAACGCCGGTGTTCGCTGGTGAAACGCCGGTGCTCGCTAGTGAAACGCCGGTGTTCGCTGGTGAAACGCCGGTGCTCGCTGGTGAAACGCAGGTGCTCGCTGGGGAAACGCCGGTGCTCGCTGGTGAAACGCCGGTGTTCGCTGCTGGTAAAACGCCGCTGGTGAAATGCCCGTGCTCGCTGGTGAAACGCCTGTGCTCGCTGGCGAAATGCTGGAGATTCAGCTCAGGACTGTGTTGGTTAGAGACGATCAGTGATCAATAGCTGTGAGAACGTGTGACGGCGGTGAATCAACCATTAGTTTGCATTAGCTTTAACCGTTAGCATGCTAACACCAAAACCGACAGCAGCACATCTGTCTGGTTCTCATTGTGGGCGGGGTTTACAGGATCAGTAAATATTGGCTCAGCTCCAGTTTAATGGGTTAATTTCAGTGACGGCTGAAAACGCATCAATTAATCAGCAATCGGCTCCTGAAATGTGCTGCAAACGTTTCCTTTAATAAAAGTTAAACCTTCTGTGACTCACATGATGAACTCGTTAGGTTGGCAGACGACTGTGGCCACGCCTCCTACGATGATCCAGGGGTTGATCACCGTCTGCCCCCCCGTCACCGATGTCCCGCCCTCCTCTGCTGCGTCCCTGAAGCCTCTGATCATCAGCGGCGTCACTCGCTCCCGGTCCTGGGGACGCAGAAGCAAAATAAGCTCAGAAATTAATCTGGTAATAAATCCGAAATTAATCCAGTTAATAATTAGACTGCAAAAGATGGAATGAAATAAAATAAATCCTAAACTTAATTGTTTAGAAATAAATAAGATGTTTGCTTTAGTTTTAAATTTATTTACAAATCAGATTTTTTTAAAGACTGAAGCATAAAAAGAAACATTTCTTAAATAAAAATGAAGGAATTAGAGAAATAAAACGTGGCGCCCAGTTGGAGGAGCGCTGAGCTTGACCTACCTTCTCGTTCATCTTCTGACTGAGGCTCAGCAGCATCAGCATGTTGTCGCAGTCCGTGATGCCCATGGCGTAGAGGTCGCTGAGGACGTTCGCACACGCAATCCTTCCCTGGAAAAACAAGATCAGCTTCCTCTCAAAATTCACAATAGTTATACAGTAAAAAATGATGATTCTATGAACATTCTTTAAAATATTTCCAAACCGAGGATGAAAGAGGCTCCTTTAACTTTCGGAAATCTCAGCGACGTTTTGTGGGAATTATTTGGGACATTTTAGCTTTTTAATGAATCAAAGGATTTAGATTAATTAGCAAAGGCTGTCTCTTTAAATTAGCCTAAATGATGAAGATAAACCAGACAATTTGTTCTAAAAACACTGAAAATGATTAAAATAACTTTTGTTATCCAAATTGTAGTGTCAACATCTGTCCACCAGAGGGCGCCAAGTGTGCTCTGGTTTGCTGCTGACACGAATGTGGACAGAGAGCATCTTCTAACAGGAAAGTGTTAAACATTATTTTCTTTTCTCTGATTTTTAAAACAAACCAAGAAGCAAAGCTTCAGTGTTGGTTTTCTATTTCCTTAGAAAACGCACCTCAAGCCAACCAGTGAGTTCATCAGTTATTTATTTATCCTCCAAAAATGTCCCCCACTCCATCATAGCAGTAGGTCTATGAGCAGCATTCACTACAATAAAAGTAATAAAACGCCTATTTTCTTCAGATTTGTTTCGATTTTACCAAACCTGACATTAACCAGATTGATCCTTTAGTTTAATTTGAATTCTGCACAAATCAATCTGGAAAGATTAGCTAAATCACCAGGTGGCACCTGCCTCCCGTGTCCAGCTTTTAACCAGCTGCTGCAGCGACACAAATTCTTGACACAGTGAGGAAAATGAGTATTTGAACAGCTGTCTATCAGCTACAACTCTGATCCTGTTAGTCTGCTTTCAAAATGTCCGCCTCCATCTAT
The DNA here is from genome assembly GCF_016077235.1 of Cyprinodon tularosa. Lineage (NCBI taxonomy): Eukaryota > Metazoa > Chordata > Actinopteri > Cyprinodontiformes > Cyprinodontidae > Cyprinodon > Cyprinodon tularosa. Next base: position 132,125 of record NW_024039643.1, read on the forward strand.
TCGTCCTAAACTAGATGCACCACTCTGAGGTGGTTAGCTGCATAAAGAGACCTGTCCACCACAGACAATCAGGAAGAATCCAACTACTACAACAAGACCCAGACCAAAGACACCAGAGATAAAACTGTCCACCTCCACCAGGCTGGAAAGGGCAACAGGGAAATAACCAAGCAGCCTGGTGGAAAAAGCTCCACTGAAAATGGAAGAAGCTAAACATGATTGTCAATCTCCCTCAGACTGGGGTTCCATGCAGGATCTCACCTGGTGGGATCTCAATGATCCTAAGAAAGGTGAGAAATCAGCCCAGAACTAGACAGGAGAAGCTGGGACCAGGTTATCCTGAGCTATCTCTATAGTTCTGCTGCTATATGCTTAGACTGCTGGAGGACATAGGGACCCCTTTTTCATCATTCTGCTTCATTCTATCTCTATTCTCCCACTCTGCAGAATCTGTTAGTTCAATCTCTAACGTTCTGCTCTCTCTGCTTTTTCTCATAGTAGCTTCATCTGGTCTGTTCCTGTTTGGCTGTGACTCCATCCTGGAGAGAAATATCAGCTGTGCTGCTGCCATCAACACCTTTGTTTCTAGATGTTGGAGCTTGGCCTGTTTTCCAGTGTAGTCCTGTTTCTCTGACTGTGACTAACTGGATGTGCTCTCTTCATCCTCTGACATGGGAGCTGGCTCGGAGCTCGTCTGCCTGGCTGTGTGTTTCCTGGACGGGGCCGCCTGTGGAGCTGGTTGACAGTTGCCTTTTGTATCTATGCTTCTTTTTCTATGTCTGCTTCTGTCTCCTTGAACCCCAGTGGGCCTCAGCAGATGGCCGCTCACACTGAGCCTGGTTCTGCTGGAGGTTTCTTCCTGTTCAAAGGGAGTTTTTCCTCTCCACTGTCGCTACTAGCATGCTTAGTGTGAGGGATTGCTGAAGAGTCAATGAGTCGATGCAATCAGCTGGTTTTCCTTAGATAGAAAACTTTGAATCAATCTGACTGGATGATCTGGTGAACTGGAAAGTGACCTGAGATGACATGATGTGAATTGGAGCTATAGAAATAAACTGAATAGAATGAACACACTAAGACATCCTGGTTTGTAATCATACATGGGTACGGAAGGTTCCCCTGCTTAAAGTTTGCTGATGACCATCTGGTTGATCCAGAGGAGTGATGGGAGAAAGTCATGTGGTCAGATGAGACCAAAATAGAACCTTCTGGTCATAATTCTACTAACCGTGTTTGGAGGAAGAAGAATGATTAGAACCAGAGCCCTGCACTACCGCGGGACCAAACGCAAAGCAGTGCGGCATGGGACAAATATTTAAAGCTCATTGCGGGTGCAGGCGGGAGATAAGCGGCAGTCCCGGGAACTAAAAACGTGTTTTAATTAGTGCTGTCAATCGATTAAATTTTTTTAATCGCGATTAATCGCATCAATGCCTGAGTTAACTCGCGATTAATCGCATTTTAATCGCAAATTTTTTTTCTGATTGAAAATCATTTAAATACTCTCGATGACATACAAAAAATACATACAGGCTAGGTTTGTGCCAATGTTCTTTTTTTAAAATGAAAACAGGTCACAGACACTGATTTATGCCATAGAAACATATGGCAAGAAGATGGGGAGGCATGTAGCAAAAAATAACAAACATGTAGCCAAAAAAAAGGCCCTGAAAACAGGCTGATGTAAAAGACAGTCTTTACAGTTAATACAGTCTTTTGAACAAAGACAAGCATTTTACCCTACTGCTATAAAATGCAGTAGAGTTAACATTAGATGTTAATTAACCAAGGTAATAATGAACAATTTTCAATCAATACATCAAAATCAATAGACCGACATCACTAGATGGAGGTAGTCTATGCTCTAGAAAGTTACTTTTCAGCCTCTTAACAAAAATGAGAACACACCCACCCACACACAGACACACCCACCCACCCACACACACACACGATACCGACCTGTGGCGTACACAGACGGCAAGAGTGCCGTAGCAGATTCCATTTCACCTCAGTAATCTGTTTTCTCAGCGTATTTCAGGTTGCTACTAGTTACAGACACTCAACTTGTTTGTTGGTGGTGGAGCTTAAAGAAAAGGCACTAGCGTCACCCAGTGTATGAGCGTCTTTTTCCCTTGAGGAGCTCCGCTCTCGAAGCCTATGAGAAATGCATAGACTGGGGGAAAATAGCCCCGCCTTCTCGCAGGCTGCAGCGGGATGTACTTGGAAAATTGTACCATAAAACCACATAGCGTTAATCTCACGTTAAAAAAATTATCGCCGTTAAAATGGCCTCGCGTTAACGCGATAATTTTGACAGCACTAGTTTTAATATGTAAAATAAAATGTAAAATAAAGTAATAAATGATCAGTCTATGTCTATCATATATACACATCACAATGCGCTGGATATTGCAGCTCGTGCCACCTAACGCGCGTCACGCTCTATGCAGTGCAGAATCGGCCAGTAATGTGCTCAGCTAACCACAGCGTGTTTAATTCCTCAAACTAATGACACGAATTGCCTTGAGCAGAAGGTGAGCGTTGGAATCATGCGGGAATTGCGTGCGGGAGCGGACTGAAAATCAAATCTTTGCAGGAGCGGGACTGAACACAGCGGGACAGGACTGGAAAATCTGTCCCACGCAGGCCTCTAATTAGAACCACCCCTACTGTGAAGCATGGGGGTGGCAGCATCATGCTTTGGGGTTGTTTTTCAGCACATGGGACAGGGCGACTGCACTGTATTAGGATGGGATGAGCGGGGCCATGTATTGATAGATTCGGTGGAACAACCTCCTTCCCTCAGTTAGAGCAGTAAGGATGGATGGAGGCTGGGTCTTCCAGCATCACAATGAGCCGAAGCATAGCCAGGATTGATGTTTACAGTTCTGTTATCAATTTCGCAGCCTTTGTGTTTTTATTAGGGGTGCACCGATTGCAGTTTTCTGGCCGATTTACGATCACCGATCTTTAAAAAGTCTGACCTGCCGATTCCGATTTTGGTTGATACCGATTGTATTATTTTTTTGCTATAACCAACACTGTGTTACAAGATCGCAATTCACTTTCAATGTTACAATCTTTTCTTGAAAAACATGCCCTTGAACAATAGCCTTGAACCATTATAAACTTGTTTTAACTGAGGTAGAGCCTTGACATAGAAATGAATTAAATAATAAATATTAATTAAATAAAACAAACTTAAGACTACAAAATTGGTCTTTTGATTTTTTTACATTTCAAAAAACAAAACTTCAACAAAAGATCAGATTAGAGAACAGTTTTAAGGTTCTTACCAAAAATAAAGTGCAGACTAGTATTTTGCTTTTACAAAATCACAAGGTTCAAGGTCCTTTGAGAATATATTACCAACTTAAAAGAAAATCCCCCAATGCAGCAGCTTTGTGTCCATTTAAATGTATAAGCCATCTAAACAGTAACTTGCAAAATCTTACAATACTAAAACTTCTAAAAACATGATCAGGGGTAAGCTTTGATCTCAGTCTTATTGGAGTCACTTGAGCATTAGTGGCAGGTTTTTCTTGATGAATAAAAGCATTTCTGCTTTTTCACCACTCAGGCGAATTCTTTTCTCATCTACTACTCATCCAGCCAAGCTAAACAGGCGTCCACTTTCAATGCTTGTGCATGGGGCAGAGAGATAGGTTTCCTCATAGTAGCTTTGTTTTTTTTTCATTACTCAGAGCTAACAGCGGGCCACTGACGGACTCTTTTCTTCCGGTGGCTTTCGCTTTAGCCCTAGCTTGATTGTTCTTTTCAAATGCTGCATATTCAGCGGCATGGTGGTTTCTTAAATGGCGAACGAGGTTTGTAGTATTAAAGCTTTTGGAAGTGGTTCCACCCCGACTAATTTCGGCCTTACAAGAATTGCAAATTGCGAGCTTTTCTTCTCCTTCTTTAACAGTATAATGTTTCCAAACCAACGACATAGCTGCTCTTGGTGACCTGTGAACTGCGACACCGGATGTTGTTACAGTTCACTCGACCCGGTGGGCGGGTCTTTCAGTCAGCCGTCTCTAAGAGCAGAAAAAATATGGAATAGCAACTGATTTTAAGACACTCGCGGAGGTAAATAGATCGGTGGTTAAGATCAGTTGCATATGTATATATCGGCCGATCATCAATCACCCTAAATTAAGGAAATCGGGGCCGATCGATCGGCTGGCCGATTTATCGGTGCACCCTTAGTTTTTATTTTACGTTTTGCCTTTTTCTTTTGTACATTGACCTTGAGTGTCCCGAAAGGCGCATTTTAAATAAAAGAAAATGTATTATGAATTTTCTCAGGTGTTCCAACACTTGAACAGCTGAATCATATAGATGGTTTAAAAAATCATATTGTGATTTCTAGATTATTTTTGTTTAGATCATGTCTCTCACATACCTATTTTCCTCGCTGTATATTTCACAACTAATCTAGAAATCAAACGCTTTGGATGAACGAGCAAAATTCCTCCCATCAACTTATCGTGTCCCTTTGCTCGTTTTTCAAAAAGGAAATGGAGGCTATTCCTGCTAAAACCGAGGCAGCCATGTTTGTTCTGCTTCAGCCGCTTCTGGTGGACGCGCTGACATCATTCACATCACTGCATTTTTATTGGTCCAAAACATTTCTGTGACAAGGCTAACCAGCTGTTGGAATCTGGAAAGATGCATTTTGGGAGTTTGTGAATTCATAAATATCCTGACGATTCATTGCGTGACTAAAAATGGGACAATTATAAGAGTATAACGCTGCAAAGGATTTATTTTTTCATTAATTTTCTACCTAATGATCTGTAAAAAGAACATAGAAGCTTCTTATTAAAGTATCAAATAGAGGCAGATAACTTTAAATCTGTTATGGTTCTCTTCTTTATTGTGAAACTTTGATGGTAAATGATCCTAATTTATAGCAGAAATGTAACAAAGAGTTTTAACTAAAACGGTTTTATTGATCCAGATCCCGCTGAAGCTGAGTTTGAGTTCTCTGAGCAAAAAGCCCAGTTTATGCTCTGCTGCCATCAGGAGGGATTATATCAAATTTGTGTTTATCAAATGTTAGAAATTAGGGAAATGGTGGTTCAAAACGGGGACGCCTGGTCAGCCTGGCGGTGGTAAAGAAAGGTTTCTGCTGAAGGTGTGTTTAGCTAAACAGTCAGTTAACAGGATAAAGGGTTCGTTTGGGAAAAGTGGCAGTGAGTGGGACAGAGGTTTCCATTCCTGGTTCTGCTCATTTCTGCATGGATAAGAAAACATGGAGAGGAGTTTAGACCCGTCTACAGGAACGTCACTCTCCGCCATTTAGATGGCGCCGTCAGAACCTCCAGAGGTGAAGTTAATCTTCAAACCGTCCCAATGATCTTTGGTCATTAACACTTTACCACATTAATCATCGACACGTCTCAGTCACCAAGCACAGAAATATTACATTTCAATTTTGTTTCAAATATTTCTGAGGGTTTCATTCGTTTTAAGATTATTTTCTTCTTAATCAGTTTAAAGTCTTCAGTTAATTCAGCTCCTGCAAATTAAACCAAACCGTTTATTTTTGGTCAGAATGTCATAAAGCCCAGAGAGCAGCTGAGCCACCTGCCAATAACTGGCGCTGTTCTGTCAGAGCAGCACGCCCCGCACGTCAGAGCGGCATACCTATAGTCAATACGCAGCACAAGACCTCAGATTTGCATTTATTCTTTCAGTATTGTATGAAAAATAGACTTTAAACCACCTCAACGGGCGTGTATCCCTTTAGTCATGTACAAAAAATAACTATTTAAGGTCAGATAATCATACGCTTCAAAAAACACCAAAAAGTAAGTAATTAGATTTTTTTTTTGTACACGACTTAAGGGACACACGCCCGTTGAGGTGGTTTAAAGTCTATTTTTCTTACAAAACTAAAGGGATAACCGGCTATTGACTATGGGTATGCTGGTCTGATGGGGTATGCTGGTCTGATGGGGTATGCTGGTCTGATGGGGTATGCTCATCTGACAGAACAGTTGTTGCTTTCTACCTGCAGGAAACCTAAAAATGAGGGAACAGTCTTCTAGCTGAGATCCAGCTCAGTGTCACATGTTGAACCGACTGAAGCATTTTATCCTCCATGTTTGCGTGATTCTTCTCCTGAGCCGTCACTATGATGAGGATCTGCAGCAGGGGGGGGTGAGGACAGCAGGCTCCAACACGTTTCATTAGTGTGGCGTCATTTATAGGAGTAATAATGATAATTCAATCAGGCAGCTTTTCCTGGACTTTGGACTCTGGTGTTCTGCAGCAGAGAGCTGATGGACAGCGTGGAGCCGGGATCCTCTGGCTGCTAAGGCGTGTTTAGGAGTCAGACGTCTCTGCTTTATCTTCCTCTGCTAAATGTTAACTAGGCTGAAACTATTAATGAGGAGGATTGAATCAATCAACTCGTTAACTGGAGTATAGAGCGTTTAAAACGTGTCTTTAGTTGACAGAACGACAAACTTAGAGTAGGAATTATAACAAGTAGTATATATAAAAAAGTAAATATTAGATTTAAGATAAAAAAAAAATAATCTTTTCTGTCTGTCAATCTGCTCTGTAGTCCAGAAGTCTTCAAGTGGAAAAGTTTTTATTTAAACCTGGTTGAATTTGGTAAAGAAAAGTCTTCTTTAAGGAACCTTTGTCTATCCGATTATTAATTGAACAAATTAACCGACAGATTGATCGATTAGCTAAATAATTGTTAGTTGCATCTTTAACGAGAGACTGAGCTTCTTTATGTGAGCTTGAACTGATTTAATTGGCAATAATTACTTACCTAAAAATCCTGTTTGCTGCAGTAAATTCTCCAAACTGGATAAATTACTGCTTTTAGAAACACTAGTGATGAGTCAGTGTTAAAGAAACTAAAGTAACCTGGACTTGAATGGAGAAGTGAACCAGATCAAATGCTAAAACAATAAAAATGCTTTTTGTGCTTCTGATTGAACCCCTGCAGCAGAAGCAGAAACCTACCATCATATATGGATCTTCTACCAGCGGGTAGAAGAAATCAGTGGTCTGCACCAGAGACAGACCTCCATGCCTCAGTGGAATCACACAGCTGTCCATCCCGATGCCTGCAATCAAAACAGAGGCGGTTATCCAGCAGGCAGGTGGAGGTGCGTCCATAGACGTCATTCACTGTTTAATGCTGTGATTCTGTTGGACTTTGAACTGGAGGCTTTGGATCCATTTCTGCTGAATCATTTGGCTTCATTAGCAGCTCCTCTTTCTGAACCATTTACTCCTCATCGATAAGGTTTATGTGTGACTGATATAAAGATGCTTCTGTTAGGTTACCATCATCGGTCACATGAGGTCATGGAATCAGAGCTAAAGGATTAGCATCAGTTCGGTAGCTAACCCGGTTAGCAGCCGCTAATGAAGCGGAGGTTCTTACCGAGCCGGGGCGCAGGCAGCTGCTGGCCGAACTCAGGTGCCTGCTCTCCGGCCTTCTCTGGCCCGTCGCCTCGCTCCGTTTCCAGCCCCGCAAGGAGTTTGAGCAGAACCTCCTGCGGGACCTTGCATCCTCATCCCTTCAGCTCCGAGAAAGCTGTGAGGCGGAACCCGCGATCCAGGCCGTGCTCCTCGGGTTTGAATGGCTTGTATCCCGGGGGGAAGCACCCCCCCGACCCCGCAGCCTCCGCGGAGGGAGGTGGGGTAGGTGAGCCCGACATGGAGGTCCGCAGAGGGGTCTGGAAACACGCTGCCAGTCGGAAAGCTCGGCCCGACGTGCAAAGACGCAACATGGGGCCAAAGTCCAGGAAGCTGCTGCCGGAAGGAGATAAACAGACTACCAAAATAAAATCCCTTTACTTCCTTAAACCGAGAAAAAAAAAAAAAAAAAAAAAAACATTTCAAAGTTTTCAATATCACATTAGTATACTGAAACATATACGTGTCACTCAGTGAGTTTATTTTACATTTCAGGGTTAATTTTCTAAAATAAAGAGAGTTGGTTAATAACGTTTAGGGACTTTATTTTGTAATTCCAAAAAGCAGTTTCCGTCTCCGGTTGGGTTTGAATTGACGAAGCGCGGATGCAGAACAGGCGGTTGAGCTGTACCAAGTAAAAAAAAAAAAAAAAAGGTCCATGACGGACTTTTCTCTGACCTTTTCTTCTCCATCATAACCGGATGCAGTGAACAGAAATATCAGTGCAATAGATAGATGTGTTATGGAAAGAATAGTTTAGATAAAATACAGCTAAATAGAACAGCTTAAACACCCCTTCATAATCTTTGGTAATGGTATCTTCCTAATAGACCCGCTGGTAGGATTCTGTCATTCCAAAAAACTTGGAAACAAAGTCCAGTGTTTTTTTTTTTTTTTTTTTACTTTTTTGTAATTCCAACTAGATAATTCCTCCAAACGGTCCCGGTGCAACACAAAGACAATTGAATAAATGATTTATTTTCTCAATCTTTGCAACAAATTACATCATAAGTAATATTTTCACAATACGGAAAATGAACTTTAATGTGCTTACATTCATATTGATAAATAGCAGAGAGGATAAAGGGCACAGCAGGGTAAGGTTAGCATCAGAGACACCATCAAAACAGGCACAGAACAGAGAGAATGGAGCTCATCCGTCTCTACTACAGAAAACAGGTTCTGATTTTATGCAAAATGCTACTTTTTACAACCGGAACCAATTTCTTTATCCTTTAAAGCTCACCAAATTAAATATACATGCATTTTCTCTATTTCAAAGAGAATTACTGGACACGTATTTCTGCATTAGGTCCATTAAATACTGATGATGATGTCAGAATCAGAAACCAGTGAGAGGTCAGAAGGTGGTGAGGTGTTAGCAGGAGGGAGGGGGGGCAGAAATGGGAGGAAGGAGGGGGAGAAAATACCTAAACATAACTTCTCCTTATGTTGATATATTAGGATTTTTACATAATGATCCCAAACAGGTTTAAGGGCTGTGTATTTTCTTTTTTTGGCAGAAAGTAAATAAGGTGCAACAAACAAAGGCCATAGGCAAAAGTACAGTGGATTCAAAAACTATTCACACCCCTTCAACCTCCCCTTCATTTTCTCAACATTTCACATTTTTAAAATAAATGTACGTTAAGTTTTTAAACATTTGTGAAATTATTAAACATGAATGACATAACTATTCACAGCCGTGGCTCAATGTTTTTCTTAAGCACGTGGGGTCATATGGGGCCATATTCCTCTTGGTTATTTGACCAACATAGATTTGTGGCAGCAGATGTTCAAAGGCAGGGGTTCTCCATCAGGACCCCAGCAGTGGGTCTGGACAGCAGGATGAAGGATCCCTGCTCTCAGGTTCAGGAGGGGTCAGCAGGTAGCTTTAAGTGACAGAAAATTATTTTTTGTTGACAGTTCTGTAATTTTACAATCATGTCTGAAAACATGTTTTCCCAACTGTACTTGGGTGGATTTAGGAATAAACCTAATAGATCTTTTTTAAGTAAAGGGGTGTGAATACTTTCTGGATGGCTAGGAAGTATACTACATATGCGTGTGTGTGAGCATATGGTGTGTCTAACTAAGCGTGCATTACTGTATACAGTCCATGACATGTATCTGCAACGTGTCCATGTCTGGAGCCAAGTAGTTGCACTTAGGACAACATAAATCGGGCAGATCTGCAGCTCCTGGTGCTCCTGGATCATTGACAGAAACCAGAACGTGGTTCCGGTTCGGCGGCACCGTGTTTGAAAAGCCAGGAAACACTGTAGGAGAAAAGAGAACATCTTAATAGGACTCACCAAGAGACTCACATTCTTTGACACACACATGAAAACTTAAGTCTTCCTAATATACAATTTTCAAAACCTTCTCAAGATCTGGAATTTTCTGTAATGAAATTCCAAACTGCACAGAATTCCTGCTAATTCCAATGTTTCTGAGCAGCTCAGGGATTCCAGATCATGAATGAGCACCGAGTCTGAGTAGTGGCAGTGATTCGGTATCGGAAACGCATCAAAATCATGAGGTGGTCACCTGTCCAGAGCTCCGGTCAGTTTCAGCTCACTTCAAGCTAAACACTGATATGAATAAATGTTCCTTTTTTATAATTTAAGTAAAGCTAATGCATGTGGTAATACGTGTCACAGCATAACAATATGTGCAGAAGGGATGTCCCGACACAACTTTTTCATTTCCGATGCAATGCTGATACAGTAGCTTTGAGAACTGTCTCTTTTCCACTGAACTTAGCGAGTTAGCGTAGGTTTTTCAAACCGCTAACAAGCATTTGGCTCTGTCCCCATTGGCAAAAAAAGCCGGTCTGACCCCCTGCTGGCAGCTTCGTCTCTGGTGATGCCATCACGTTGGGTTAGCTTTGATGATGTCATCAGGGTGACAGAACTTGGGGAAGTAAACAATGGAGAGCAACACTGAGGGAAGCCAGGATGTAGTCAGTTGTACAGTTTGATTCGTTTATTCATCCAATTCTCTCTCCAGAGCTGCTCCATGTTAATCGAGTCGTTTCGGCTCGTTAGATGAGACCCGTTGTGTTGACTTCCGTACGCTGCGTTCAATAGAATCAGGTAATTCAGGGTGTCGACCCAGCTCTGGTGTTCTCACAGAATGCCGATCAGAGCCGAAGATATTTTTACGCAGGTTGCTTGCAGAGTCGTTTGTCCCACTGTAGCAATCAGATCTGCTCAGGTCCTGCTTCATGCCAATGACGCTACGCAACATGATTGGCTGAACGTTGCCACATGATGTAAAACATTGTGGTTGCCCAGACAACGATAATATCATGCGGAGCATCTGTAGCGTTAGCGTGCCTAATGACTGATTAGGTTTTACGTGATGGATAAAAAAACTGATCTGAAATCTGTTGATGGCGAACAACGTAACTGTTAGATCATAATATAAAGAGCTGGCTGTGCTCAGTAGCTAACACGTTAGCCTCTTTTAGCTCGCTCAGTTAGCCATATTAAGCTACACTACTTTTAAATTCCTGTCAACAACATTCGTTTTCTACAAGTAGATTAACTGTTTTATTTGTCTAAAATCTCTATGAAAGTCATTTTTAGGATGTTCCATTTGTCCTCCTCTGACCTCAGATCTTAATAAAAAAATAAAAATAAGCTGAGACGTTTTTTGTCACCTTGTTAAATAGTAGAGCTCAGTCTGTCTTAGAAGGCAGTACTTTCCTTCCAGACTGACAATGATTGTTTTCTGCCTTCGGCTGCTTTAGATCAGAGATAAAATTAAAAATAATAGCAAACATAGGTAATAATATGTTGAGACTCCAAAAGAGATCTGATTCTTAAGAAACGGGTGTGACAAAGTTTGTCCGAAATTAGTTGCCATATGTTGATGTCATAAGAAGGGGCGGGGCCCTGAGCAGGTCTAGTACCTACAGCAGGTAGACAGTATCGGCACTGGTGTCAAAAGTTCCCACATTTGTTACTTCAGTAGAAGTATAGATACTGCAGTTTAAAAACACTCTGGTTAAAGTAGAAGTATCAACTTGACCTCTTTACTCAAGTAAAAGTGAAAAAGTATGTGCTCCAAAAACTACTTAAAGTATAAAGTTACCTATAAAAAAAACCAGCCAGATGCCACTATATGAATTGAAAACTCGATTTTTCGACTATTTCTAATAATTCTCTGAGATAGGGCCAAGGATGAGGGAGGTCTTGTTGGTCTCCGTCTCCCGATACGCTCTCGCCTGTGTCCGACCTTTCAGACATTTCAACATCTTTTTCTGAATCCCACATTGTAGCATGGCATAGACAATTCACGTTAGCAGTTTGAAGAACACCTGCTTGCTTCTGATGATTTCCTTTAGCTAACCAATGAGTGTTTGCGTTCTATGACTCATCCAATCACACTAGTTTTCACTAGATGTGGGTGGAGCCAATGATCTGCATTGGATGGAGCACATGACGGGAAATAAACATTTAGAAACATTAAACCGAAGCCAAGAGTAACGAGTAACGTTTGTTTTAAAAATGTAAGGTATGGAAAGTACAGATACTGGTGTGAAAATGTAATGAAAAGAAGTCAGAAGTTGGAAGAAAAATAAGTAATGGAGTAAAGTATAGATACCTAAAAAGTGTACTTAAGTACAGTAATGAAGTGTTTTTACTTTTTTACTTGACACCTCTGCCACTAAAAGTCAATTGTTCCAGTTTAAACAGGTTTATCTGGGGTAATTGATGTGTGCGATAATAGTAGGAATCATAGCAGCTTTTATGACTTATTTTATAGAATGTTAGTAAAAGGTTCATCCAGTAATATCACTAAAACACGGAACAAAACAACAGAAGGTATGATAATACGGACCCATGGAACATTAACCGATGAGTTACAGAAACTTAACAGCAACAGAGAATTTATATCAGCATAAAAATATCAGAGATTTTAGATGCTGATAAAATCCAATTGGCTAATATCCAGCTGATATTTCATATTAATATTGGACGGGGACGTCCCTACTGTGAAGTGCTGATCAGTGCTGCCAACAGAACCCCAGAAATAACTCATTTAAATCCCTAGAAAGTTCTAGCATCAGGGTTCCTACAGCATAAGGTAAGTTAAATTCAAGACTTTTGGAAGACTTTTTAATGCCACTTGAAATAAAAATTTAAGACCAAATTCACAAGAAACACAAGAAAAACCTGCTTGCGACAACTTAACCCAAAGGTTTATTTTAACATAAACCACTGCACTAATGTTTCACATTTTGAAAAGCTTCCCATACAGGAAGAAAGCTAAAAATAAACAAATGACGCATATATTTTTTACATTATTTAACTGAATTCACAAACTTTGTTTTAGCAGGGAACAAAACACATCAATCAAAACAATCAATTCTTCGTATGTTTGATTTGGTGATAAGTGGAGGCGTTGCAGAGACAAGGGTGGAACTAAACTGAGAAATACTTATAGGTGGGCTTCAATATCCAGGGTTCCTACAGCGTAAGTGAAGTTAAGTTCAAGACTTTTTAAGACTTTTTAATGCCACTTGAAATTAAAATTTAAGACCAGATTCACAAGAAACAAAAAAAACCTGCTTGCGACAACTTAACCCAAAGGTTTGTTTTAACATAAACCACTGCACTAATGTTTCAAATGTTGAAAAGCTTCCCATACAGGAAGAAAGCTAAAAACACACAAATGACAGATATATTTGAACAATTATTTAACTGAATTCACAAACTTTGTTTTAGCAGGGAACAAAACAAATCAGTTTTAAAGCCCCAACATAACCAGTGCTAAGTCTTTTTTGCAGCTATTTTTCTTTGTATGGTTTTCTTAGTATGTTTGATTTGGTGATAAGTGGAGGCGTTGCAGAGACAAGGGTGGAACTAAACTGAGAAATACCGGCTGTTTCTCTGTAACTCCATTTAGACGCTTTGTGTTTCGTGCTTCGCATGTGCGACTCCACTGCCTTAATTCCCATCGTTCTGAGCTTGAATGACTTCTTGCACTAAATCCACTGAGCCTCATGTATGTTCCCTGGTTTTAGCCATGGAGGAAACTCTTGGCTGGAGACAATTTTGGTTACATTTACACTTGCTCATATTTTCCAGACAAAAAGTTAATGGTGCATCTCCCAAATGTCCCGGCCGCAACAACGCTTTATTGGTTCCGCTATCGGGACGGAACCAATAATAGCAAATAATTTTTTTTAAATAAAAAAAAAATTGTCAATTTTAAGTTTCCCAGCTTGTGAGACGTAACTCCAGGACACGTTTTTTTAGCCCTGGATGAGTCGTACCTTGCTGAGAGGGAAGGTGAGCGGGCCGTGCAGGAAACTCGTCCATATATTTCATCTTCATCTGCTCCAAACGGGCACTGAAACAGAGATGGTGTCATAGTCAGACCGTTAAAAATAGTATGGAGAGCGGACATATCTAGAAACAGTCTCCATAGAAACAGTCAAAACATTGGTTTTTGGTAGCAGAGATGATTTTATGAACTTTGTTCATTTGGAAAAGAAATTAGGCCAGGATTTCAAGTTAAATGCAGTCATGATGTGTAATCATTACATTGAATTATTCATTTACTTAAGCAGCGTCATAAGAAAAATTTAAGAAGACATTTACTACAAACATTTATTCATTTGGAGTTGGACTGTTTAATAATCGAAACTCGGCAAAGTTGATAAAATAACTTTAAAGTCGTAGGGAAGCAGCCGTTCCAACCGTTCCATTTCTGAATTCCCCGCAGAGGTGCTCGACTTTACACGAGTGAATAAAGCAGATGTGATTGGTCGTTTATCAAGGGGGCGGGATTGTTTTGGCGGAAGGTTCATAAGCAGTTTGGTTGTGACCGTTTTGTCAGAAGCCTCTTGCTAACAGTTAGCATCTTAGTGCTAGCACCCTGAGGAGCAGAAGGCATGAGAGGATAAAGGAGTCGGTAGGATCCAGAAGATTTTTTTCTATATTGAGAGTTCATTATTTGTTAACAAAGGCCAAGATCATTTTATTGACTGTTTATTTGAGATATTCCAAACGTCTTCCAGGTCCGATGTTCTTTAGAAATGAACGAATTAATATTTGTTGATATTAAGGACTCCATTTTTCCATTATCATTAACTAGTTTAAAATCGTCTCAAAACAACATTATTATGGTTTATTGCAATCGTTTATGGCCCCATTTCCGTCTTTGGTTCTGGAGGTACAGAGCGCTTCCCTGTTTGATGACGCCTGCAGAAAGCAGCTGCCTTTAAAACGGGTGATCATGCAGACAGAGCAGAGGAGTCTTACCGGGAGGTGGCCTCCTGCTTTAGCCTGTCGATCTCAGCCAAAGCCTGAGTGAGCTGTTCCTGCAGCTCTTCCTTCTTCTGGTTCAGCTTCTCCCTGGCTTCTCGCTCTGCCAGGAAGTCGGCCTTGTAGATCTCAGCCTGAGCAAACAGACAGACGGCAAAGGAGGAAAATGAGGGACTTGTTTCTGCTTTGGGAAATCGGCGTCTTCAGCGGGGCATACACTGGACAATTTGTTGGTGAATATTTAGCCTTAAGCAGGCCCAGATCCAGTGATAACTTATAGGTGGGCTTCAATATCCAGGGTTCCTACAGCGTAAGTGAAGTTAAAGCTACAGTGTGTAATTTTCAGCGACATCTAGCGGTCAGACTGCAGACCGCAGCAACATGAACATCTCCCCCCCACCGCTTCTCCCCCCCAACAGTACGGCGAGCGTTACGGGACAAAATTTCTTCCACGACGTCCACATCACCTACCTTCTCAAGTGATGAGGTTTGTTTACATAGATAATTTTACAGATAGTATTTCATTAGTCTGTGTAGGGTATAGATTTCATGTAGACTTAAGATAATAAATATACCCGTTATTTTTTCTACATCGTTGTGACGTTTTGGTGAGCTGCTTTGCATGGTGATATAAACAGACGAAGTAATTGTAGTCATTAGTTTAACAGCGAGATTGTGTTCGCTGGAAGAATATATATTCCCCGTTTACAGAGTCTAAGTCATTTTGGTGGCACGGGGGTTACAACGCGAGGGAGAGGGAGAGGAAGAGGGCGAAGGCAGGGAGGCCGTGCAGCTAGGGCCAGGCGAGAGAGGGGAGCCAGCGGGGTGAGAGCAGAGGAGGAAAGGCTTGAAGATCTCCAAAGGAGCTGGAGAGAAGTAACCGAGGTATATATCCAGAAAATCATTTTACAGAAAATTACTGAATCATTACCTGTGAAACGTCAGGGACGTTGCTGAATAAGTATACTGGAGAGGAACAGCATCATCACGCCGCAGCATGTTATTGTTTTAGACAGGTCTGAGCATCCTGTACTCCAAAAACTGCAGTGATATTAGACAATTGTGTGTGTAGGATTAATTACCTGTCCAAGAGAAAACTGGCAACTTGAGCGTCACTTTGAAAACCTTTTTCCTCCATCAGTGACTTCCATCGTGTAAATGCCGTGCCAATGTTGATCCGTGTTTTTTGCCGTTTCTTGTCACGCTTGCGTTTATTCTCGTCGTGTTTCCGCTTCTTAGATGACGGGGGTTCGGTGTCCGCCGCTTTTCGTTGTGATACAGAGTAGGCATGATCCTCCATTCGTCTGATGTTTGGCCACACAGTGCCAAACAGTTTGCAAAGTCACTCACGCCTGCCGCCTTGTTCACCTTTCTTGTTACTGAGGCGCAGTATACCTGCTTCTTCTTCTTCTTCTTTGGTTTCAGGCAGACTAAACGCTTCTCAGGCATAATACTGCCATCTATTGTTCAGTACCGTCTCAGTTCATCTCTCTCAACTTGCCGTAGTTATTTTCGAGCGTCATGGGAGATCTCGCAATCGCTAGTTTGTTGCCTCTGCGCTGCCGTAGCGCAAAGATGTCAGCCTCCATGGCTGCGAGACCCGCTCCTATGTAATTATAAATAACGAATTCTAAGGCAACGCAAATATTATGGTTAAAAGGCTGAGCTCATAGGTGATGATAAATAACATAGTTATGTATAATATATTAAATTTCTGACTTTATATCCCTGTAATTATTACACACTGTAGCTTTAAGTTCAAGACTTTTTAATGCCACTTGAAATTAAAATTTAAGACCAGATTCACAAGAAACAAGAAAAACCTGCTAGCGACAACTTAACCCAAAGGTTTATTTTAACATAAACCACTGCACTAATGTTTCAAATTTTGAAAAGCTTCCCATACAGGAAGAAAGCTAAAAACACACAGATGACGGATATATTTGAACAATTATTTAACTGAATTCACAAACTTCGTTTTAGCAGGGAACAAAACAAATCAGTTTTAAAGCCCCAACATAACCAGCGCTAAGTCTTTTTTGCAGCTATTTTTCTTTGTATGGTTTTCTTAGTATGTTTGATTTGGTGATAAGTGGAGGCGTTGCAGAGACAAGGGTGGAACTAAACTGAGAAATACCGGCTGTTTCTCTCTAACTCCATTAATGCATGTGCGACTCCACTGCCTTAATTCCCATCGTTCTGAGCTTGAATGACTCTGGTGGTGTTTGTTACTTTGCAAGTTTTGTGACCAAGTTTTTCCTTTATCTAGATTTGCATTTCATCCCCTTAATAAACTGTATGAATTCTTCCTCTGTGCCACTGTGTGTTTATTCTCATAAAGGTTTCCCCTCATGTAGCCTGGTGGATGTAGTGAGTTGACTTTTCAATGGAACTATCCCAGTTCTTTGATTTGGTGATAAGTGGAGGCGTTGCAGAGACAAGGGTGGAACTAAACTGAGAAATACCGGCTGTTTCTCTCTAACTCCATTAATGCATGTGCGACTCCACTGCCTTAATTCCCATCGTTCTGAGCTTGAATGACTCTGGTGGTGTTTGTTACTTTGCAAGTTTTGTGACCAAGTTTTTCCTTTATCTAGATTTGCATTTCATCCCCTTAATAAACTGTATGAATTCTTCCTCTGTGCCACTGTGTGTTTATTCTCATAAAGGTTTCCCCTCATGTAGCCTGGTGGATGTAGTGAGTTGACTTTTCAATGGAACTATCCCAGTTCTCCAAAATAGGATCCATTACCGGGACTTTCATCCAGACAGAATCCAAAATGGTTTAAAAATCCATCCACTGGACTGTTTCCAAGTTTGAAGATCTTTCTCTTCCCATCCAGGAAGCTTTTTCTATTCAAAATGTCTGGATTAGTGTTGAGCTGCAGGCTTTATAGAGTAGCCCAACAAAGACTAGTTTTTGTTTAGAAAACATGCTGAGTGAATGGAAACTGGACGATGCTTCCAGACAGAACAAACTGAACCCTGGTTTTAAGCGAATCTATGTGTTTACAGTGAGTCTGAGGTTGGAAACATGGCTGCTGGAATGACAGAGCAGATGCTGTACTCAGTGGGGTGATGAGCAAAGTGAATTTCACCTGTGCAGTGAGGACAGGGACGGTCTCCAGCGAGCCTTTCTGCTGCTCCACCTCCTCCTTCAGTTTATCAATCAGGTCCTGCTTGATGGCCAGCGCCTGCTCCGCCTCCTCCAGTTTACTGCTAAGATCTCCTCCCTGAAGCAACGCACGGCGTTCAGCGTCAGAGCAACACAACCAATGAGGGTAAAAGGTGCTTTTTAAAGAGTCGTTTTATTTACTTCACTCTTCAGTTTGGAGTCATAGTCTCTGAACAGACAGGTGTAGGCGTGCTGCAGCTGGGACAGTTTCTTCCTGAGGAACATAGAGAATAAAACTCATCTTTCTAGATTACACCTTCTGAATATTTTGACCTGAAACTAGAAGCTGGACCCACTTCTCCTCTGTGACCACGTGTCTCTCCGTCTTCAGGGCGTTCTCCAGGCTCTCCACCTGCAGCATCAGTTTGTCCATGGCCACGTGATGCTGTTTCTTCTGCTGCTCCTGCTCTCGCTCTGCCACCTGCAGGGTCTTCACCTTGCTGACCAGTCTGCACACAGACGGAGGGAAGAGATGCTGAATGGAGACACCACTCTACAGTTACGCCCATAGGATGCGACGACTCACTTCTCCTCCAGCATTTTGCGGTCGTCGTCGCTTTTCTGTAGGAGGATCTGTCTCTCGTTCAGTTCACCTAGCAGGGACGTGGCCTGCGCCTTCAGAGCCTCGCAGTCCTTGGCCAGCTGACGGGAAACAAACAGGAGAAATGAAGCGTCAGCAGGACCCGCCTGCTTCACATGCAGAACACTGATGGTTCGGATAATCATCTAACTATGATGAGTAATAACACAATGCAGGCATCATGGGTGAAACATGAGCAGTAACTCTGCCGTGTTTAGAAGACTTTCAGTGGTCATGTTTTATATTAAAACAGTTTGTTGTTGTTTTTTTATGGTGAAATTGCCCAGAAAGTGAGAAACGGTCTAAGAACTTGGAGCAGAATAAAGACGCAGATGCTCTCCCATCACTATGGTTTCCATTCTGGCTGCAGGCAATGCACAAAATAGGTCAATAACATTAATACTAAACATAATCACCATGATTTGGTTTTTCATGATTAAACTCTGAAGCTGTGGCTTTGAAACGATGTTTGGCTCTTTGGGACAAAATCAATGTAAGGCTACGTTCACACAGCAGCCTGAAGCGACACAAATCAATCAGATTATTATGGCCGTATGCGACCTGGATCAGATCTTTTCATGAAACTCAGATCTGATTTTTTTCCAATGCAACCCAGAACACTGGGCTCTGTGGTCCTCAATCCGATACGAATCCAATCTTTTCAATGTGACTCGTGTCCGAACGGCCAGGGCACATTCATCCGACGTGGACGCCATTAATACCCGACAAGGTCATGATTCTGGGTCTTTCTATGCAGAAGCAGCAACAAAAACAGAAACCATGGTGGATGATAATGCGGAGAGCAGTATTTATGTTTAACCATCTTGAAAAGATAGTGTTTTTAAGGTTGGGAAAGATGGCTAGATGCACTCCAGCACCATGTTTACTTCTCTAACACAGAGCCCGCTGGCTACCTGTGATGTCATTAATTCCTCTACTGCGCATGCAGGACACTTATATGAATGCAGTTCACACAGGAGATCACATAAAAGTCATATATATGGCAATAAAGCCTGAAGGCGTCAGATTGACTCTGTCAGACTCCTCAGATGTGAACAGAGGATGTTTCTAAAGCAGACCTGAGCACATTCCTTGTCCTTCTGCTTGAGCAGAGCTTCTGTTCTGTCACGCTGAGCTGAGCTCTTCTGCAGGTAATCCAGCTTCTCCTCCAGCTCCCGATACCTGCAGAGGGAAGACACCGGTCACTGCCGCGCGTCCAGAACGGGTTCAGGTTATTATGGAAAAGTCAGAAGGCACAGAAAAAGACGGCACTTCTGACATAAACAAAAAAAGTTTAATACCTACGTTTATTTCTCATAAAATAATTACATGTAAAAGCCTAATCTAAATCATTCTAAAACACATTTTTGCTCTGACAATGATATTGATCAAATGTGGAATGGCGTAAAAAGTAAATATAAACAACGTGGAACGTGTCTGATAGACAGGAAACCAAACGAGTTCAGATTTACATGCAGGGAGGGAAAATAGATAACGCCACACAGAGCGGCTCACCTGCCCTGTGTGGCCTGAAGTTGCTCTGTGAGTTTAGCCAGACTAGAGCTGGGAAAGGAAGCAAAAGAGGCAGAGGAGGATAAGGAAGAGGCTTGGTTAAGCAGAAGAAAAGACAGAGTTTAATTAGGCATGCTACATTCCTGAAGAGCATCTGCGTGATTACCTACAGGGTACAGCTCCCATCGTGGGAAGTTAGGGTTTAGCTTACAGCTAGCCTAGCGCTGATAATTATCCATATCTGTGGGGAATCAGGTCTCACCAGTCTGAGGTGTGCTGTGCCTCTGAGCGAAGCTGAACAGCTTCCTCGTTGCCGCTTGTCTGAAAAACAAAAGACGACAATAAGACGAAAGTTCCCAACATTTCCAACCAGTTTCCTGGGTTTAAAGATTTATTACAATAAACAGGATTAGAAAACACTTCTATTCAGGCAGCCAACCTTTTCACACCATCTCTGATCTGATCAAACAGCTGAGCAGACCACAAGTCAATCACTATAACAGAAAAATACAATAGACATCCAATGCTAGTTTCACCATGGACTGAGCTCAGATCCATGATGTTACCTGGAAATAATTCCAATATGATGGAAAACAGACTGAGGAGCAACAGGAGCTAAAATCAACACTATATGGGAGGATTTCCTGACCAGCCAATTGATCATAAGGTGTCTGAAGCAGCAGGTGGTCGGTGGATCCATGGCGTCAGATTTAGCTAGCAACGCGTACGGGCGTCCATAACCTTTACTAAAAATATTAGAAATTGCACGCCCTGTTTTTGCGATGAACAGCTTAGCTTTTCCCCTGGAATACGGTGGAATATCTAGTTTTCAAACGGACGGCTTCATTGGCGGGAAGAAACTCCAGGTTAGCTTGAAACTTTGAAAACTTTATGAAAACTGATGGAAAACTGATAACTATAGGATTATTCTGGAGGTTAATTTTTCTTTGGGAGAATACTGTCCGTGTAAAACAGCTAGCATAGATAGGGGTGTAGTAAATCTGTAGCAAATGTCAAACAGATGCTGTGATTTTTTTCATGGTTCTTTGAGCTAATTGGAGTGTTTATTTCCAGAAGATGGATAAATGGATGCTGTTTGTGGCGACGGTGAGTTTATTTTGCCCTTTGGACGTTTACAGCCGGTATAACTGCCATTTAGAGCAACACCAGCTGCTTGTGGAACACATTAGCTTCCATTTACTAAATCAACTAAGATCCATGAAAATGGGACAATCAGGTTTCAGGTTAGTTTTAGTATCAGCTGGATTCTTAACAGAGTAGATAGAAATCAAAGCCGTCCTGGCTGAACTTTCTCCTCTGCTGGGCGATAAACCAGATCTTTACCGTTACTGTCATTCACTATGATAACTGGTGACACTTTTCCCACATCGGTAAAATAAATAGACCTAATTCCTCTGTCCAGGATGGACCCCGCCCCTCCGTCCAGGGTGGACCCCGCCCCTCCGTCCAGGGTGGATCCCGCCCCTCCGTCCAGGGTGGACCCCGCCCCTCCGTCCAGGGTGGACCCCGCCCCTCCGTCCAGGGTGGACCCCGCCCCTCCGTCCAGGGTGGACCCCGCCCCTCCGTCCAGGGTGGACCCCGCCCCTCTTTCCAGGGTGGACCCCGCTGATGGTGTGATCCACCAAGGTGAACATGCTATGAAATGTTCGTAGATAAAAGCCTGATCCCTCTGTGGGGTTTGTAACATTTCACATATTAAAAAAAATGAAAACATTTCTAATAGTTACAGTAAAAACTGATTTTTAACTCAATACGAGTGCCATAAAAAGATAAATAAATAACTTATAAAAATCATTATTTACAAGCGGATCCAAGCGGCTGAAATGAGTTTTCTCCGTAGTGCATCTGGGCTCTCCCTTAGAGATAGGGGGAGGAGCTCAGTCATCTGGGACTCAGAGTAGAGCCGCTGCTCCTCCTCATCGAGAGGAGCCAGTTGAGGTGGCTCGGGCATCTGATTAGGATGCTTCCTGGATGCCTCCCTGGTGAGGTGTTCCAGGCACGTCCAACTGGGAGGAGGACCAGGGGGAGACCCAGGACACGCTGGAGGGACTACGTTACTCTACTGGCCCGGGAGCGCCTAGGGCTCATTCCCCCAGAGGTGATGGCCCAAGTGGCTGGGGAGAGGGACGCCTGGGCCTCCCTACTGAAGCTGCTACCCCCACGACCCGACCGTGGATTAGAGGAAGAAGATGGATGGAGGGATAAAAATCATTATTTAAATATGTCAGTAATTTATTACAACTGGAAATAACTACAGAAGTCCTTCGATAATGTATAGTTACTCATATGGGCCTCAATCCAATATATTGACTTGATTTTATGTACCCCATTTTCTAGACTATAAGACACTAATTTTTCCCCCCGCTTTGAACCATGCGGCTTATAAGAACGTGCAGCTTTTCTGTGGGCTTTTTCTAACCGCCAGAGGTTTTCATTTAGCACAAGAACACGCTAGCAGCAGCTACGGTGGAGAACAAATATCCTGATTTCACACATTTTGACATTTATTTGCCACATTAAAGCTGCTGAACCAATGAAGAGACTTTGCTCAACTCCTGCAGAGCTGAAATAAAGAGCTGATGAAGCTCCATCTTTCAGTAGAAGCTCCTACTGCTGCGAGTAAACAAGCTAACGGGATCTAGCATCCTTCTTCATCCCTACTCCAAGGGCTATATGTAGAGCTCCCCCTACAGGTTTGGTGGGAGACGGCTCAGTAGCTTATAGCAGCAGCAGCTAATAGCCTGGTATGATTTATAGTGAGGTGCCTCTATAGTACAGGCAGTACTAGGAAAAGTACGGTAGTAAATCTAATTATTTAATATTCCTGTCCTGAAGTGCAGAATGAAATCATTTAAATTGTCACATATTCATCATGATTGATGAGGCAGGACTAGAGCCACTTTAATAGAAACCCTGGCGTCTGATTGGCTGAACCTCGCTGATCAAGGACAGGCTTCTTCCTGGTTTGTTGCATTTTTACTGGAAAAGTTGTAAATAATTTGCCAAAAATGTGTTTGGATTTATTTCCAGCCACTGGATGAGCAACCCCAGCCTGCTTATTCATAAACTGGTCTCTGAGATGTAAATGGAGAACATGAGCCATGGTAGTCAGTGGGCGGAGCTAACTTTGAACCAGCTGAAATCTGCTCCCACCGCACTGGACCCCAGCAAAGTGTTTCATAAGTTTATTAGATAGAATTCAGACCAAATCAGGGAAACAGAGGCTAGAAAATCATGTTTTTAAAAGTTATTTTCACCTTTTTCAGCCATAATATTGACTTTGGAGTAAAAGAAAACCAGGAAGTTGTCTTATCTTCCTCGATGAGAAGCAGCCAATCAGACGTGAAGGTTTTTAGTCCCGCCTCCTTGACTTTGATGGATGTGTGACAGTTTAAAATATTTGATGGTGTCCTTCAGCACAGCAACATGAAATATTGTATTCAATCATTAAAAATTAAGGTAACTGCTTAAAATAAAAACAATCAATATAATCAATTGAGGTCCGTATAATTATTTATTAAATAAATTCTGCATTTTTTTCCTGTTTTAATGACGCATTTAAATGATTATTTCATGTAATTCTTTCTGTGCATTGCTGCACTGATAAATATGAATCTTTCTCCCCGCCTCATTTCTAATCTGGGCGCTCCGGTTACCATGGTATCAAACAGGAAGTGTACCTGTGTCTGGAAGAGTTTACTCCGCAGGTGGTCGATGCAACGATGCTGTCGCTCTATAACTTCTTTGCCTTCATCCCGTTCCCTCTTCAGCTCTTCAGTTTTCTTTCTCAGCTCTCTCATCTCTTCTTCGGTTTTTTCTTTGTGTTTCTTCAGCAGCTGCAGGCACTCGTTGGATCCCTCTGCAGGCTGCAGGGAGGCATGACGGGAACGGAGGCAGGGGGGAGGAGGGTGAGAGGGGGGAAGGTCATTTCAAATTAAACAGTTACTGTTGATAATAAACATCTCATCAAATGATCACATTTCCCTATGAAACAAAAATAAATTAATTTTAAAAATCTTAAATGAAATCTATTTCAGGATATATATTCATTTATTGGTTCCTTATTAAATATCTTTTAATAGAGATGTTTTATATTATGACTCCTTTATTTTGTAAACCTACTTTATGGATTTTACTGTTTTATTTTCAGGCTCTTTCATTGTGATTCTATGATAAACTAGGGGGCGGGGTTTTCTCTGTGGGACGTTTTCTGTTCGGTTCAAAGCTTCCTGGTTTTACTGAATGACTGGGATTAATGGGAAGGCTCACTGGGATTAAGCTAAAGCTATCTAAAGGCGGCGGTCCGGTTGAATTCATCCTGCAGAGAAAATCGGACCATTTGAAAATTAGAGCCTGAAATAGAAACCGGTTCAAACTAGATGAGTCCCGAAAATAGGAATGAAAAGCTTCACAAATTAAAGGTCTCCTGAAATAAAACACCCTAATGAAACAAATAAATAGAGAAATAAATAACTAAATGACAAATAAGCCAAATATATTTATGAAGTATATATAAATATTTTTTTTTTTTCAAGGGGACATTTTTATTTTAGAGAATATTCATCAATAATTAATTAATAACAAATTTCATTTATCTCATTTTGAATCAAACGGCTCTCCATATTTCTCCACATTTGTATCTTTTAAAGACACATATTTAAATTAATGCATCAAATATGGGAAAACAAGCATTTTAATGCTTAAATAAAAAAAAAAGAATAAAAGAAAAAGCAAAATCTCTGAGATATGGAACTAAAACAAGCTGGCAGGGATTGACTAAAGGAGTCCAGCTGCCTCATACTAAATGTAATTGAATTTCCCTTTGGGATTAAAAAAAGGTCTTTTTGAATAGATTAGAACAGAGAGAAGCATTTTACTGCCTAATAATCTGTTTTCCATTCGCTTCGTAGGCGGTTCTAAGCCCTGAACACAGAATCAGATTTTCAAATAGAAAATGGTGCCTCAGAGGTGGTGGCGTTTAGAGCTGATTGAAAGTCAGTGGGGATGGTTTCCTGCAGAGGGCAGCGTAGCTCCATCCGAGATAGAGCCCAGGTCTATTTTAGTTCAACTACGCAGCAATTTCATGGGTCTGACGGGAAGAGAGGCGCGGTTACAACGTAAGACACATCCGCTTTGGGGGGAAATCCAAAATAAAATCTGTTAATCTCACTGAGAAAGAGTCAGTTTGGAGTCACACAGAGAATATAAAGCAGGCGGGGGGGACTGGGCATAAACATTCAATGAAACATTTAAAAAGAAACCATGATAGGAGTTCAGGAGGACGGAAAACTGAGCTTTTTACTGTCCCTTACCAAAAAGAGAGACAGTAGAAAGGAAAGTTTATTCTCCTCCAGAAAGAAACATTTTCAACAAACTTCAAGGACAGAAAACGGAAAGAGTAAAATAGCGACCCCTAAAAAAACAAAACAAGGAGGAGTGGATGGTGCAGGTAGGAGCAGCTAATGTTTGCCGTTTATACTGAACAGGTTTCTGAAAACAGCCAAACGGCATTTTATGAGACTCCAAACAGGAAGACCGATGTTTCAGTTTTCCTTCTAGTACCACAGAAGAAGCCAAGGTTGGATGGATTAAGGGTCTCAGATTGAGGGGTAGAACACGAGGCTCTAAAGGCTCTTCAGGAGCTCATGGCTGCTGCTTCTGTATCTCTCACTATAATGAGATCAACAAAGAAAGGAGCCTAATTAGAGGCGGCGATAGCCCCCAGTAAGAAACCAGATTCCTCTGTTCATTCCCTCATTGGAACAATCAGGTGGATTCTATCCGTCTAAAGCCTTTTCTCTCGATTTGTCTCCCACACAGGCCAGGAAAGTTTCCAGACGACAGTAACAGACCCTCTGATGAACTAAACGTGATGAAATGAAAGCCTTTACCAGGCTGCGAAGTGGAGTGGTCTGTGTCTGCTGCTCCGTTTCTTCAACTCTCTTCCTCTCCCACTGATCTAGAGTCTGAAAGACAAAACCAGAAATGAATCACATAAAATAGAACATTTATATCCGATTCTGCAGAACAGTTCTATGTCATCAGTTCTAGATATTTCTCTGACTGAAAACAGTCAAAATCAACGGTAGATCTCACAGCGGAACCGGCATCAATGACTCGGTGGAAGCTGGAATTGGATGTTATTCTGTGGTGCATGATGTGATAATAATAAAAGTGACTTTATTTCCAACATCTGCTCAGTCTGTTCCAGGCTGCTGCAGATCTATGTCTGCAGGCTGGAGCTGCCAAAGATTAACAGCTGCTCATTGGGAGCTTCCCTGTTTGGAAATCAACGTCTTCAGGACGTCGGTCACATAACGTCTGATCCTCAGAGCTCATCTGCTCACAGCAGCTGCATCTAATCACACGTTTTGATCTAATGAGGCTTTTCATGGAGAAAATAACTCTGAAACAGCAGACACGTTTTTTAGGGGTTTCTCATTGGTTGGAATTCAGTTTTTCACCTACAGGAAAATCTTATTTTACAGCCGAGTTTCTTTGACTTTTTGTTTTTGAACAGTTTGACCAAACATGTTTACCTGAAGGAGGGATCATCTAATGCTGGTCAATGAGTTTTCATCAAGTTTAGAGGAGTCAAAGCAAAGAGCACTGTACCAACTGTTAGCCACAGCAGTGGCTGCATCATGCTCTGGGGCTTTTTCACTACCTTTGCTACAAACGCATCAGACATGGTCATGAGAAAGAAGGAGAATTATTCCTTCACCTGAACGCACCGTGACAGGTTCTTATAAAGAACACAGAAAGCTAAGACCAAACCTCCAGGGAGGTTTAAACAAAACCTTCAAATTTGAAACAGAACAGCTGTGAAATTTTAACCCTGAATGGATCAAAAAAAAAAAAAAAAAAAAGAGCATTTAGGAAAAAATAATGGGTGGATGAGATAAAACTACCTGAATCAGGGCTGGAACGTTTTTTAACAGGTTATTGACATAGCTGTTAACTAATGCAGTAATAAACCATTAATTAGCTTAAAGAGACTTTAAAAAAAAGGCCGCTCCCTGAACTCCGCTAGGGCAAATAAACCGGAACAATTGGCTTTTAGCGGCAGTGAGAACAGCTCAGTGACGCGTGTCTACCTGGGTCAATTAACAGCGACCCGCGTTAAAAACTCCTTGGCTCTGATCGGCATGCTGTGGGAACGCCAGAGCTGGGTGGACCTGCTAAATTACGTGATGCCATTGAACACAACGTACGGACGTCAACACGCGGCGCCAGTCGCTTCTGATCTAACAAGCGGATACACGATAAACATGGAGCAGAGAAACAATAAAGCTCACTGACTACGCCCTGGCTTCCTGCCATGATGCTCTACGTTGTTTACTTCCCTGATTTCTGTCACACTGGTGACATCATTAAACCCAGAGTGATGATGTCACCAGACATGCAGCGGCAGGGGGAAAGAGGCCACGCAGCTGCCAGCGAGGTGTTAGAGCAGCTTTATTAGCCAACGGGAATGGAGCTAAATGGTAAGAGTTAGCGGGTCGACCCATGTTTGAAAAACACGTTTTAAGCTGCTATTCTCGGTGGGAAAGAGGCTTACGAGTGGAAGATGTGATCCCTCAGAGCCCAGGGGTAACACCTCAGGGTGAGAAGAATGCATCTTAAATCCTGGAACCTCGGCATCTGCAGCAGTGAGCAGCAGAGCGCCTCGTTCCTCATCATGAAACATGAGATGTTTCTGATGAGAAGCTAACAGACAGAAAGGAAAATGAGACTGACGGGCCTGTGAACACAGGAAGGAACTTTGACAGGCTGATTATAGGGACTGTAGAGGAGAATCAGCCTGAAAGAGAACCCACTGACCGGCTGCTTCTCTTTCCAATAAACAAACCCTCAACAAGTGGGAATAATCATAAAATGATTGGAAGCCCCGCCTCTGACCCGCGCTCAGAATGTTAGCAGACTGACCTTGGCTTCGTCCAGAGGTCCGTTCCTGGCGGAAAGTCCTGGAGAGACTTCCGTCTGGCTCAAGGCGTAGCTGTGGTTGGAGGACGAGCCTGGCCCGCTCACCATGCTCTGCAAAGAATGGTTCTCCTGAGCCAGCCTCTCCACCAGCGCCCTGGCCTCCTGAAATCGGCAGCTGAGAAATTCCCGCTCCTGGCGCGCTCGTCGCTGCCATCCTTCCATCTCCTCGCAGCGCTGACGCAGGGCTTGGTTGCTCCTCCGTAGAGCATCTGAGGAACAGAGATATGAGAGAGTCCATAAACATCCTGCTCCACTGGAATACAAAGAAGCCTGCTTTGACATTTTTCATTTTAGATATACCTTAAATAAATAAATAAATAAATACTCCTAAATATTCTTTATGACAAACTCCTGAAGGAAGTTGTCCTTCTGTTGGATGTTTTTAAAAAAGGCCAGAGCTGGAAACACATTCTGAACACCATGACCAACACTAACAGGAGGATCTCAGCGGTTTGAGGTTCCAGCCGGTCAGAGAAATATGCTGAGCTTTAACTTTAAACCGGGCTTCCAAAAGCTCAGAATAGTAAAGCTGGAGGAGCTCTGGCTCTGATGAGAGCCGTTAAAAGCTTCCTGAGCTCCTTTCCTTTGTGGCTACAGCACCGAAAGCCTGGACAGACCATACACCCTGGACCGTCCTTAAATCCCGGACAAGCCTTAAATCCTGGACCGGATTAAATCCTGGACAAGCCTTAAATCCTGGACAAGCCTTAAATCCTGGACCGGCCTTAAACCCCAGACCGGCCTTAAACCCCGGACCGGCCTTAAACCCCGGACCGGCCTTAAACCCCAGACCGGCCTTAAACCCCAGACCGGCCTTAAACCCCGGACAGGCCTTAAACCCCGGACCGGCCTTAAACCCCGGACCGGCCTTAAACCCCGGACCGGCCTTAAACCCCGGACAGGCCTTAAACCCCGGACAGGCCTTAAACCCTGGACAGGCCTTAAACCCCGGACAGGCCTTAAACCCTGGACCAGCCTTAAACCCTGGACAGGCGTTAAACCCTGGACCGGCCTTAAACCCTGGACAGGCGTTAAACCCTGGACCGGCCTTAAACCCTGGACCGGCCTTAAACCCTGGACAGGCGTTAAACCCTGGACCGGACTTAAACCCCAGACAAGCCTTAAACCCCAGACCGGCCTTAAACCCCGGACAGGCGTTAAACCCTGGACCGGACTTAAACCCCAGACAAGCCTTAAACCCTGGACCGGACTTAAACCCTGGACAGGCGTTAAACCCCAGACAAGCCTTAAACCCCAGACCGGCCTTAAACCCCGGACAGGCGTTAAACCCTGGACCGGCCTTAAACCCCAGCTCGGCCTTAAACCCCGGACAGGCGTTAAACCCTGGACCGGCCTTAAACCCCAGACCGGCCTTAAACCCCGGACAGGCCTTAAACCCCGGACAGGCCTTAAACCCCGGACAGGCCTTAAACCCCGGACAGGCCTTAAACCCTGGACTGGATTTAAACCCTGGACAAGCCTTAATCTGTGGACAGGCCTCAAACCCTGGACCGGACTTAAACCCTGTACAAGCCTTAATCCGTGAACCGGACTCAAACCGTGGACCTGATTTAAACCCTTGACAGGCCTTAAACCCTGGACCAGCCTGTCCCTCGGTCTGCAGGTTCTCACAGATCTGCCCCTTTTTAAGCCCAGATTAAAGACTTATTTTTTTAAACAGGTTTCTAATACTTAGAACACACTGATTCATGATTAGGATTTTGGTTTTTACCAAGCTTGTATCTTTGTGTGAAACATGTTGGTCTGCCAGGTGTTAAAATAAACTCTGATTGATTGATTGACTGGAGACGGTCTGGATCAAAGCCATGAAGACGCTGTTGGAATCCAACACCGGTTTAAGCTTAACATTATATTTAAGACATTGATCTACTGATAAATCCTTCTAAAGGTTTCTCATGTTTGGTTTGACAGAAGAGACCAAAAGTGTTTTAATTATTATTCAGTGTTTTAATAAGGGTTTCAGTCCCATCAGCCTTTCATCCAACAGCAGCAGCTTTCACAAAGAGGAGAACCTGAAACAAACAGGCGGCTTGTAGAGCTGAACATCATCAGCATAGAAACGATGGGAAACGTCAGACGGCTGCATGATTATTGGGCCAAACATTCAAAACAAAGAGAGCAGGTGTGAAGACTGAGCCCTGTGGTGTCCCACATGGAAGAATCTCTGAGTCCAACACTTTAACCAAACAGGACTTCAACTGCTGTAAAACCTCAACTGACTCACCCACTACATCTCAAATAAGAATGAATCCAAACCACTGCGCATCATTTCACAGCAGCCAAGCTTTAAAACTTAAACCCATTCCTATTTATTCTTTCATTTTGGTTCAAATAAAACCAGAGACTGGTTTATTTTTCTAAAATCAATTAACTTCATAGTTAAAAACCTCTAGACAGATTCAACAAACATGCATTTAATTATCAGTGTGCCTTTATAATTACATCAAAATCTACTTTAGAGAAACATCTGTACAAACTGTATAATAATGAGCTGCAGAATGAAATTCAGAGATGGACTGGGACAAGAAAACAGCGAGAAGCAGCTCCCACATCACGAGGAAACATCTGGATTCAGCAAGAACCTGCACCCCTAAATAAGGGAGAAAATGGCGTTTATGATTTTATGTGAAGTCAGTACCTCGCAGCTGCTGGTTGTCGCCCAGCAGTCTGGTCACCACTTCGTTTCCAGCGAGCTCCGGTGGGACCCTTAGGGTCCCTCCGCTGTCCTCCCCAGACATGTCCCACTGCATGGGGCCATCAGGCTGCGGCTGCACCATCTACACAGGCAGGAGGAACGCAGATGACGGACAGGATGTGTACAGTGGAAAAAATGTCTGACAAATTTCAAACTATTCTCTTCATTTTCACTGTGATGAACTAAAAACTTGGAAAAGCTCCCAGTGTAGGAAGATTTCTTCACTTCATTTTATGAATGAATTTTTTTTTATTTCTCTTAGGTTTTAAAATCTTTAATGATTAATCAAATAGGAATATAAAATTAATCTCTAGGTGTCCCAGCAACTGGAGAAAGCAGATTAACTAAATAATTTAGAAAAAGAGAAAGATTAAAAACATTCTTTATAGAAATCAAATATATGACAATCTTATTTAAAATATGTCCAACTGGATAAGGAAATTTTAAAAGACACTTTTATAGAGAACAACACCAGGTGTTTAAATAAATAAAAAGTTTTTTTCCTAAATATATTCTAACAGCAAATAAAACCTGTTTCCGCCGCTGATGGGGGCCAGCTTTAGTTTTCACTTTCATTTAGACCCCGGACTAAATGGCCCATAGATAGAGAAGCCATCAGATCAGTGGCTTAATCTCAGATTGGATCATCTATGTTAAAAAGCAGACCTCCTTTAAAGTAGGTTAACCTGTTTACATGTGAACAGGAGCCGAAAAAACAACAACTTCATCGCTTAAGGAGCCGAAATCACCCGGAAATTAACTCTAACGCGGGAAAATAATATAATAAAACACAAAAAAAAAAGCATAAAACAAATAAACTCCCAAAAACGATGGGAGTTAAAAGGCATTTGTTGGAATAATCTGGTGACATCTACAGCACGTTAGCATGAAAGCTAACGTTAAATGTTAACGTCTAAAGAAAGAGACTTTTACTAACAATAAGTCACATTTACAGTCAGAATAAATAAAATCAAACCTTTGGTTGTTTTTAGTTTCGATGTCCAGAATAAAAGCAGTCAGTCAGGCTGTCAGAAACAGTCAAACAGTTGATCTAGACAGCTGCTAGCAGCAGGAAGCTAACGGCTAATTAGCCTGAGAAGCTAATGGGGCAAACTGGCAGCTGGACAAATGAAGCAGCTTTTCTAACTATAATAAACACCAGTCTAAATCAACCAACTAAATGTTTCCCAGGAGGCATTTGTCCTGTTTTGTCACTAATCTCGTTGTGGATTGAAGATAATCTGAATAAATCTGACGATCCGGAGAGCCGTTAGCCCAGCGACGCACGAGGATTTTATCCTGAGCTTTGACTGTCAGGCAGAAATATCTTTACATCCTCCCTTACATGAGGCTTTTCTTTTCTGGTGCTGAACTCCAACGGTCATTAGCATGTCTTTATTTTTTTCCTTATGTCTTGTATAAATGATGCTGTTTAGATTGTTACTGGGAAAGATTCACTTTAAGGAGATAATCTAATCTAACAGCTGGAATTATGAATTAAATAATGACATTTAACCATTTGGTTTAATTGGATGGGTGGATCACAACAAGAGAAATATAACTTATGTTTGATCTCCGGTCCTTTATTTATCAGGGAATAATCTCATGTAATGCAAAAAGGAAAAAGCATTCGAAGTTTTAACAGAATTTATTCAAATTATAAGAAAACATTTGATAATAAGAAAATAAGACAGAGAAACGTCTCCTGCACCTAAAGCCTCCACCGGCAGAAGGAAAGGGAGCAATAACTTAGATTATTGCATAAAGTAACAGAAATACACAGATCAGCATATATGAATAAAATTTCTACATCTATCTCTGACATTTAAACTGTTTTAAACTTGGAAATAAGACACACAACTAAGATACAGTATAAATATAATTCATATCTTTGGTCAAATGTTGTCAAAGTTTGATGCTGCATGATAGAAGAAACTGTAAAACTTCAGGAGTTTGTTACCAGACTACCACTTCTATTTAAGATTAAAAAAAAATATCCATATTTAGATTGTAACAATAATCATGATAACCTTTGCTTGTCATTAGAGCTATATTTTTTTTAAGATTCATTTGTTGTTATTTGTTAAATAGTTCCCCAATATGAGGCCTTTTCTGGTAAGCACATGATCTAACTTATATAATATTTAATTGGGGATTTTTTTAAACGTGGAGCGTGTATAGGGAGCTTTAAACTTCCAAGGAAAAAACAAAAACAAAGCTGCTTTTGAAAGCGACTGTGCCTGTTAGTCTAAACCCAGGGCAGAGAGCTCCCAGGCAGCAGGAAATCCCCTTCCTTGTTCCGCAGAGAGGCTGCTGATGCTCGCTGCAGAAAAGGAGGCGACATGATGCTCTCCATCCCCGCCGCTGCTCTCTCTGTCCTGCTAGCCTGCATCCACACCAGCTATGCTCTCTACTTCCACATCGGAGAGACAGAGAAAAAATGCTTCGTAGAAGAGATTCCCGATGAGACCATGGTCATCGGTAAGCTAGCGGCTGGTTAGCATGAAACCAGCTAGCTATGCTAACAGCTGAAGCAGAATGATGACCTCACTGGCTGGATTGCTGGGATTCTATGAAACAATATGAAATTTGCACCTTGTTAGATTTAATATTCACACTTTAACATGTTTTCACTTTTACTAAAGGAGCTGCTAGCTGTGGAGCTAAGAGCTGTGCGGCTAACAGCTGTGGAGCTAACAGCTATAAAGCTAACAGCTGTGCAGCTGACAGCTATAAAGCTAACAGCTGTGGAACTACCAGCTATAAAGCTAACAGCTGTGGAGCTAACACCAATAAAGCTAATAGCTGTGGAGCTAACAACTATTAAGCTAATAGCTGTGGAGCTAACAGCTATAAAGTTTACGGCTGTGGAGCTTACAGCTGTGGAATGTCGACAAGAAGTGTTTGAGGCTCGGTGGATGGTCGTTTGGTGCATGGCGCGTGTTTTGAAGCTGCTTATGGAGAAATGTCTTGGGCCGTGAGTAGTGAGGAAACAGGAAGCGATTCTTGTGGGATGGAAGAGGGAAATAGTGACAATGAAGGTTGGAAAATAGCAACATCAAAAAATGAGAAAAAGCGGAAAAAACAGAGATCAGTTCAAGGGGAATCTAGTTCAGAACAATCCAGTGATGATCATTCCATACATTCCACAGCACAACAAAATGAATTCAAAGTCATATTCAAAGTCGTTAATCAGGCAGACTCTTTTACAAATTGGAATCCGGTTCACTTAACAAAAACCATCAATAAACTTGTCGGAGAAGTCAAAGGTGCCAGAATTCTGTACAGTGGAGACCTGCTAATTAACTGCAGAGACAGCGCCCAGCAAGGCAAAGCAATACGTATCAACAAAATTGACGGGATAAGAGTTCAGTGCAGCCTAATGGAGAACAAAAAGATCAGCAGGGGAGTCATTGGAGGAGTTCCTCTAAAAATTTCTGAAAAAGAGATTCTGGAAAACATAAGCGGTGCAAAAGTAAAAGAAGTAAAACGGTTAAAAACAACAAGAAACGGAGAAAGATCTGACAGTTTATCTGTGCTAATTAAATTCGAAGAAGAGCAATTACCAAGCAAAGTATTCATCGGTTACATAAGCTATAATGTCAAAATCTACAATCCTCCACCATTGAGATGTTTCAAATGCCAAAAATTCGGTCACGTTGCAGCAGTTTGTAAAGGGAAACAGAGGTGTGGAAGGTGTGCAGGAGAACATGAGTACGGAAAATGTGGAAAAGAAGCTAAAATAAAATGCTGTAATTGTGGTGGAGAACATACTGCTGCCTATCGCGGCTGTGAAGCAAGCAAAAGGTCTGAGGAAATTAAAAAAATGAAATTTGAGCTCGGAATAACCTACGCTGAAGCTGCAAAAAGGATCCCATCTCAGTCAGAAAAACCCAAACCTACAGTTCAACACACAGCAAATTCCAAACCTCTAGAGAAATCTCCAAAAATTAATGAAGACTCACTTATTGTTAAAAAGACAAATTTTGTTCTTTTCATGGTAGAAGTAATTAATTGTACTGCACAGACAACAAAAAAAACGGAAAAAATCAAAATAATAGTGAAGGCTGCAGAAAAATATCTGGACATTAAAGATTTGAACTGGGAGATGGTTGGAAGTATGATGGGAGGACCGATGGGACCATCAGAAACTGGCAGAGTTAAGATGACCTAGAGTAAATTAAAATTATATGGGCAAATGTGATTTAGTATTATGTTGGTTTAAGTTACACAGGTTTTTTTTTTTTTTTTTTTTTTTTTTTTTTTTTTTTTTTTTTTTTTTTTTTTTTTTTTTTGGGGGGGGGGGTGAATCGTTTCCTGTTATCTTGCTTTACTCCATATCAGTTGGTGGCGGTAATGCACAATTCACAAGTCTGCCAACCGCCATAAAATCCCATAAGAAGAAGAAGAAGCTTACAGCTGTGGAGCTAACAGCTATAAAGCTAACAGCTGTGGAGCTTACAGCTGTGAGGCTATAAGCTGTGAAGCTAACAGCTATAAAAATAACAGCTGTGAAGCTAACAGTTGTGGACCTAACAACTGTGAAGGGGATTGTATTTGAGTCAATGAGTCAATGCAATCAACTGGTTTTCCTTAGATAGAAAACTTTGTATCAATTTGATCTGGTTGAACTGTAAAGTGCCTTGAGATGACGTGTTGTGAATTTGGCGCTATATAAATAAACTGAATTGAATTGAATTGAATTGAAATTGAATTGAATTGAATTGAATTGAATTGAATTGAATTGAAGCTATAAGCTGTGAAGCTAACAGCTATAAAAAAAAACAGCTGTGAAGCTAACAGCTATAAAAATAACAGCTGTGAAGCTAACAGTTGTGGACCTAACAACTGTGAAGCTATAAGCTGTGAAGCTAACAGCTATAAAAAAAACAGCTGTGAAGCTAACAGTTGTGGACCTAACAGCTGTGAAGCTATAAGTTGTGAAGCTAACAGCTATAAAGTTAACAGCTGTGGAGCTAGCAGCTTTGGAGCTAACAGCTGTGAAGCTATAAGTTGTGAAGCTAACAGCTATAAAGTTAACAGCTGTGGAGCTAGCAGCTGTGAAGCTAAATTATCAAATGAATTATCAAATGAATTATCAGAGTTCAAACAGTTAATTTAATTGGATTTAAAAGCCCAGTGACGATCCCATGGCATGTTTAGGCGCTCCACAGTTCTGATCAAACTGCTCTGATGCTAATGAGGTTACCATAAGGCTGGATAATATGACTTAATCATGTTTCACAACAAACAATGAAATTAAAAGTAATTATATTTTTGCAGCGAGTTTTAATCACACAGCGAGCTGCTTTCCCAGTTATGAGAAGACATCCAAGCTCCATAGAGTGAAGAACTATGGTTGCTCTGAGCTACAGAAGCCCGTAGGGTGAATTAGTGAAAAAATATTTTCTTTCCCAAAAATGAAATCTTCATAAAAAAAAAAACAAAGGTTGATCAAATCAATCAACCGTCCCACCTTAGTATGTTTAGAAGGATTGAGGTAAGGGGGGTGCTGGCCTAGTGGTTAGAGCAGCTCTCTGTGATGTGAGAAGGTTGCAAGTTCGATCCCCACAGACTGCCACTCTGGGTCCCTGAGTAAGACCCTTAACCCCACACTGCTCCCCAGGCGCCGTGCAATGGCAGCCCCCTGCTCCCCAAGGGGATGGATTAAATGCAGAGAGGGAATTTCTCCACTGTGAGATCAATAAAGTCCAAAGTATTATTAAAAGCCTTTTTTATGTACAATAAACAGATTATTTGAACATTATTTTATACCCTGATCTGCCAGGGACATAGATAATTTGAGTTTAAACTGTTTTTAGGGCTGTTTTTTTGTTTAAATCTTGGTCTGACTCAGGAAAACAAAGTGATGTTTGGTCAAAGTTAGACGTTTATAAATGAGTAAAGCCATTTAGCACTGAAGCCTGTTTCCAGTTTAGAACCAGTAGGTCCAGTGGGTCGGCATGTGAAGCCAGACGTCTTATTGAAACCTTTCGCACACTGCGCCGTTATCGCTCTACTGTAAAATGGACAGACTAGGATTGTTAAAACGATCATTTCAAGCTGCCGTGCTTTGAAACGCTGAAGGATTTTGACCTGTTTGGCAGGAAAGTACCGGACTCAGCTGTGGGACAAGCAGACCAGCTCCTTCCTTCCCTCCACCCCGGGCCTCGGGATGCACGTGGAGATCAAGGATCCGGACACAAAGGTAGACTGAGAGGAGATGCTCTGATGAAAGCCGTCACTTTAACGCTGAGGGTCTGTCTGCTGGTTTGTTCCAGATCATCCTGTCTCGTCAGTACGGCTCAGAGGGACGCTTCACCTTCACCTCCCACACCCCTGGAGAGCATCAGATCTGTTTGCACTCCAATTCCACCAAGATGGCTCTGTTTGCTGGCGGGAAGCTGGTAGGAAGCTCGACTCAGATCATTTTAACCGCTGAGCTGCAATAAGGCCTATCAGCCCCATTTCCACTACCCTTTAGAAACCATGCAGAGATCAGGCCGAGCACGGTAACTGTTATGGAAGTAAATCTGTTTCGCTTGGATTTGAATTAAAAATGCCACTGAAATTTAAATGTTGTATATTTGTACTTACAGTGCTAAAATATATTTGGAACACATTTTTGACCTAAAAAAAAATTAATTGTCATTATTTCTACACAGTTGAAATGTAATTTATTTTCTCTTCAAGCTAAAAATTCACATTACTAATTTACAGTGATTACATTTTCAATACTTATGTTTCAGTTTAATTTTTGAGTTTTAAAAAATCGCCATATACAAAAATTCAACCTTTCAAAATTCAAACTTAAAGCTACAGTGTGTAATAATTACAGGCATATAAAGTCAGAAGTTTAATATATTATACATAACTATGTTATTTATCATCACCTATGAGCTCAGCCTTTTAACCGTAATATTTGCGTTGCCTTAGAATTCGTTATTTATAATTACATAGGAGCGGGTCTCGCAGCCATGGAGGCTGACATCTTTGCGCTACGGCAGCGCAGAGGCAACAAACTAGCGATTGCGAGATCTCCCATTACGCTCAAAAATAACTACGGCAAGTTGAGAGAGATTAACTGAGACGGTACTGAACAATAGATGGCAGTATTATGCCTGAGAAGCGTTTAGTCTGCCTGAAACCAAAGAAGAAGAAGAAGCAGGTATACTGCGCCTCAGTAACAAGAAAGGTGAACAAGGCGGCAGGCGTGAGTGACTTTGCAAACTGTTTGGCACTGTGTGGCCAAACATCAGACGAATGGAGGATCATGCCTACTCTGTATCACATCGAAAAGCGGCGGACACCGAACCCCCGTCATCTAAGAAGCGGAAACACGACGAGAATAAACGCAAGAGTGACAAGAAACGACAAAAAACACGGATCAACATTGGCACGGCATTTACACGATGGAAGTCACTGATGGAGGAAAAAGGTTTTCAAAGTGACGCTCAAGTTGCCAGTTTTCTCTTGGACAGGTAATTAATCCTACACACACAATTGTCTAATATCACTGCAGTTTTTGGAGTACAGGATGCTCAGACCTGTCTAAAACAATAACATGCTGCGTGATGATGCTGTTACTCTCCAGTATACTTATTCAGCAACGTCCCTGACGTTTCACAGGTAATGATTCAGTAATTTTCTGTAAAATAATTTTCTGGATATATACCTCGGTTACTTCTCTCCGGCTCCTTTGGAGATCTTCAAGCCTTTCCTCCTCTGCTCTCACCCCGCTGGCTCCCCTCTCTCGCCTGGCCCTAGCTGCACGCCCTCTTCCTCTCCCTCTTCCTCGCCTTGTAACCCCCGTGCCACAAACAAGACTTGGACTCTGTAAACGGGGAATATATATTCTTCCAGCGAACACAATCTCACTGTTAAACTAATGACTACAATTACTTCGTCTGTTTATATCACCATGCAAAGCAGCTCACCAAAACGTCACAACGACGTAGAAAAAATAACGGGTATATTTATTATCTTAAGTCTACATGAAATCTATACCCTACACAGACTAATGAAATACTATCTGTAAAATTATCTATGTAAACAAACCTCATCACTTGAGAAGGTAGGTGATGCGGACGTCGTGGAAGACATTTTGTCCCGTAACGCTCGCCTTACTGTTGGGGGGAGAAGCGGTGGGGGGGAGATGTTCATGTTGCTGCGGTCTGCAGTCTGACCGCTAAATGTCGCCAAAAATTACACACTGTAGCTTTAATATTTTCAGCCTCCTGAGATTCAACTGGCTCTATTTCACTTCACGCTAACTCAACGGTGAGTTTATTACTTTCCTTTTTCCGTAGCTGAGTTAGCGTTAGCTTGCATGACCGGCTCCGTCATGCTGGTTTTCCTTCCGTATGAGCGCCGCAAGCGTCACGTCACGTGACTAAGAAAACCTAACGGGATTGGCTGGGTGTTGGACGCCACAATCCATTGCTAATGTCTGTGACCTGAAGTAACCCTTCCCTTTTTACACTAAATTTAGACGCAAAATTTAAGACGGTGAAATAGAGCCAGTTGAATCTCAGGAGGCTGAAAATATTAAGTTTGAATTTTGAAAGGTTGAATTTTTGTATATGCAGATTTTTTTTAACACTCAAAAATTTAACTGAAAAATTAGTATTGAAAATTGAATCACTTTGAAATGTGAATTTTTAGCTTCAAGAGAAAATAACAAATGAAATTTCAACTGTGTAGAAATAATGACAATTAATTTTTTTTAAGTCAAAAATGTGTTCTGAATATATTTTATCACTGAAACAGTAAGAACAAACATACAACATAAAAATTTCAGTGGCATTTTTAATTCAAATCCCAGCGACACAAATTTACTTCCATAACTGTTGAGTGTAAATGGTACGCAGAACTGAATCCTGCTAACATGGTACTAGTTCATCAGTAGGGCTCGGCCCAGTGATGATTCTGCTTAGCAGTGGGATGAACCTCAACGTCTGTCGTTGTTTCCTGCGTCTGGAAGCCCTGATTAGACCATCGTTTGTCGTATCCACTTCCCAAAAGCCGACTCTGTCAAGTAAATTCACCAAAGGCTGCCTTCTTCGCCTGATTCTCCGCAAACTCCCTGAATGTTACAGGCGCCGCCATCTTGGTATGCTTCTTTCCCTCTAGAAAGCAGTATTACCATAGATCGCCACTAGGAGGCGAGGAACCTAGCATGATGTGTCGTAAGGAACCGAGCTTGGCACACATCGGTTGCAGAGGGGAGTGAAAATGGGGTTCTGAGGTCTTTAATTTGGTTTAATCTTTAGTTTGAACGTAAAATAATCTGACTGAGAACAGAACCGAAGGTTAGCATCAGGGAATTTAAATTTGAGCCTCCTTCAGGGCGACATTCGCCTTGGTTTGCTTCTTTCTGATTTTGGCTTAAATCTTAGAAATGAAACTAAGTTTTTTCAAACAGATGATATTTAACTTACTATTCCTATTGGTGCAGAATCCTTTCATGATGATGTTGGCATGGTAACCAAAGGGAATATTTACATATTTAGGATGTTTAAAGCAATTATTTATATTCTAAACATTTTTTTTCAGAGTAAAACCATTCTGCTCCACTATAGATGTCCTGTAGATGTATTTAAAAAGTTGTAGCCTTGACCTTTGATCTTTAACTATATTTCATCTTAAGGAATAAAATGCTATTATTACTAATCTAAACCTTCATGCGTTGAATGTGAAAGGAGAGAGGCTGGATCACAATGCTGATATTTTTATGTTTGATGCTTATTTTCAGTACTTTTCAGAATAACCTTTAGCTGCCAGACTTTGGTCTTTTCCAGCTTTGAACTTCTAGGCCAGAGGTCACGGATCATTGGACCATGGGTCTGGATCCGGACCCACCTGCTGGCTAATCCAGACCCAACCTGATTTAAAACATTTATAAATTACTGAACTAACTTCACTTGAGCCTCTTCTCCTGTTAATACGGTAAAGCCCTGGGGAGCGTCCGGCTCCAGGCTGCACGTGATCCAAATGAGCCAATGAGCTGTCAGTCTGGGTTGCTGCTGCTGCTACTTTTAGACACAGCAGGCAAACCTGTGGCAAGCCGGGCGATGGGAAAGAAGGAGAAGACCATGAGAAAAAGAGAGCAGAGAAAGTGTGGACTGCTGGAAGAACTGCAGTGAACTGGCGAAAGAAAAGTGAAATGGCGTGCTCAAAGATGACCCTGCACATTTAGAGGATGTTTGGCTCAACCTGCTGCTGTGAAGCAGGATTCTCCACCATGAACAGAATCAACAATAAATCTGGATCCAGGCTCAGAATGAGCTCCTTGATATGTGCTTGAGAATGGCTTAGTCTCTGGTTAAACCCAGGTTTAAAGCCTTGCAGGGCAGCCTAAAGCCCACTGCCAACATTAAGACAGAAAAAAGAAAGAAAATAACAAACGATCAGTTCAGGTGTTTTATAAAATTTGTGAATCAGGAAATTGTCTATAAACCAATGTATAACATAGATGCATTAAAACCTGCTTTTTATTGAAGTGTTAAATTCTGTTTAAAGTAACAGATTATAATTAAAAATCTTTCCAGACCTTTACAGGATGATGATTTTCTGTATTCGGACCCCGCTGATCTTTAATTGGTTACCCCTGGTTCAGAGGTTGGATGGTTTGACCTGCTTTATAAATGAAGCTCAATCAGTCTGAACGTGAAGCGTTATTGATAGTCAGTTATTTTCATCCCATTCAGACTAAAGACGCATATTTGGGATTATTGGTACATGAAGCAAGAGTTTCCTAAATCTGCTCCTCCTCCTGAATGTTGCAGAGGGTCCATCTGGACATCCAGGTTGGAGAACACACCAACAACTACCCTGAAATCGCTGCAAAGGACAAACTGACGGAGCTGGAGCTGCGAGTGCGGCAGCTGCTGGACCAGGTGGAGCAGATCCAGAAGGAGCAGAACTACCAGAGGGTGAGTGAGTGAGTGAAGCTGCAGACGTCTGCAGCAGCTGCAGCTGCTCACCGGCTGCTTTCTGTTTCTGCAGTACCGGGAGGAGAGGTTCCGCATGACCAGCGAGAGCACCAACCAGCGCGTCCTCTGGTGGTCCATCGCTCAGACCTTCATCCTCATCGTCACGGGGATCTGGCAGATGAGGCACCTGAAAAGCTTCTTTGAGGCCAAGAAGCTGGTTTAGGATCTTCTGGGAGATTTGGACTGAACAGATGAGCAGAAACATCTGGGAGGAGATCCGGTTTCCAGCCAGAGGCCTGAAAAGGAAGCTTCTCCTTTTCACCCGTTTATTTGGGACCCAGCGGACATTTTTCTGTTCATTATGTGGTTTTTAATGTCTGTGGAAAAACTCAGTAGCCAAGTTTCCATTTGGTGAATCCGTTTTTATTTTTCAGCTCATTTCTGATCCTGTTCTGTAGGTTATTGATGCTGCAGGTCGGTTTGCCGTTAATGGATGTTCTGCTCCATCTTGTTCATGTTTAAAGCAGCAGAATAGCTTTAAAACACGAACCTGTGAGATAACCAGGCCACCGTAGACTGGCACCCGGCGTCCTCGTCCTGCAGACCGTCCAGAGGAACACGCCGGGTTCTGATGGTGGGGTCTGCAGACGCGTCCCATCACCGTCACTCTGCTTCTTTACGGCGCCTCTTATCTGTGCAGGTCTCAGTTCTGATGACCAATCAGGGAGCAGCATCCAGCTCAGAGGGGGTGGGGCCCAGTTTAGCTTCATAGAAGTCAGAGTTATGTGCAGATGGAGCTGCAGTAACTGAACCTGTCTGAACCGTTGGATATTTGCTTTGTCCTCAACTTCTTCCTGATGGTTTTATTTTCCAGGAATGTCTCTGATCTGCTGCTTTAAAGCGATTCAGGAACGTCGATCCGTGATCCGCTTCATCCCAGTCCTCCTGTTAGGGGTCATAATGTTTCGCCTGGTTCCACATGATACATTAGCCTGTTAGCATGCTAACAGGAAGTGCTTTTAAAACATTTTCCTTCAGGAACTTTTCAGATTTACCACCCGTGTTTATAAATATGTTAGTTTGTGTTTCATTTATTCAGTTTCTAGTAAAAATTAAAGTTTTATAAAAACCTTAAAGCCTGAATATTTGAAGGCTAGAAAACGGATTCTTCTACTTTATTCAGTTTTTTCTGATGGTTCAAACAGAACTACAGGATCAAAGTTTTGTTTCTAGAAAATTATTTTTTAAATTTGAAAAAAGTGCAGCTTGTGAACATAAGTAAATTTTCTCTTTAGTTTCTGTATTTAAGTGTCTGAAATCCTTGAATGGATTCGAACCTTCGTCTTTGTTTAGGATCGATGTTACCGACTGTTTCCTGCTGGTCTTTACCGGCTGAATCTCACAGTTCAATCTTATTTATTTAAAACTTACAGAATGTTTATTTTTATGTGTTTTTTTTATTTATTTTTTGTGGACGTGAGGCAAATATTTTCTGTTTGAAATTTTTGAACCTGAACTGTTTATTAAAACCAACTTTGTCTCAGAAAATCAATAAAAACACAGAAATTAATAATTTTAACAGTAAATTTATTGCTTGGCTTTGGTCTCGCCACTAAAACCAAACAAAGCTGAGATGCCTCACATTAATAAGGACACATCTAAGCACACGTTCATCTCTTTAGTTGTTTTCCACGGACATTAAACATGGAAACAGGAAACCAG
The DNA here is from genome assembly GCF_016077235.1 of Cyprinodon tularosa. Classification (NCBI taxonomy): domain Eukaryota; kingdom Metazoa; phylum Chordata; class Actinopteri; order Cyprinodontiformes; family Cyprinodontidae; genus Cyprinodon; species Cyprinodon tularosa. The sequence goes on from NW_024039643.1 coordinate 175,506, forward strand.
TGAGTTTCTCTGAGGAAACCAGTTCAGCTTCACGGCCGGAAACGTTAGAAACCATCCAAACGTTTGCATAGATTCACTTTCTCTCCTTTTTGACATCACAGCACTGCACAGACACAAACACGCACAGGAGAACCAAACAACCCCTCCCTCCATACCAAGAATAAAGTATTTGGAGCACCATATCAAACCCAAGATCACTGGTATAAAGGGATAAACCATTTATTGAATTTACAGCCAGTCGGTTCAGTTTTTCCACGTCACATTAGAAACAAACCGGTTCAATCATTTCTGTTAAGTCATGAAAACTTCCACCAGTTAAGACTCTTCTTAGAAAACAGGAATCTGAAAGAGACGGATAGAAGGGAGGATGTGCAGAGCAGCTGTGAGCAGTCAGTATCCTAGCTGCAGAATGAGATAAAAATGCTGCTGAACTGGAAACCCTGATTTTTACTGAGCTAAACTTCCGCCTCACCCCTAAAACTGATTCGGTTCTTAGATCCGGTTCCTAAAAGCAGCGGTGGGCTTCAGAAGGAAGATCACCAGCCTTAATCTGGGAGGAATAATCTGAACAAAGCGTCTCCCCCTGGATGATGTTGTGGGCCGTTAGAGCCGCACATCTGGACCAGCAGAGACCAGATGTAAACCTGTTTGAACGTTTGAGTCTTTGAGAACCAGAACCGTTCCAGATTCCAGCGCCGGAGCGCCGTCTACTGCGGGTAAGATACTGACTAATCCAGCAGAGCTTCACCTCTGGCTGCAGGACGGGTTCCTCGGTGAAGGTCCTCCTCAGGCTGGCAGGCAGAACCCTCCAGGTCCAAAACACCTGCAGGACTCTGCTGTCAGAGATGGAAAAGAAAACTGAACTGGACGTTAAACGGCTGATTAGAAAAGGGGAAACGGAGAAGTCCTAACTCCAGATGACCGCCGCTTCCCCCCGAATGTCCTGGAGGCGTTTTAATGATCTCCTTCAGTGTTCAGATACGGTCAGATGGTGCATCTTCTTGGCAGCTTCTTCTGACACCGTCTTGGAGGTTTTCTCGGGGCTGGGAGCCGGACTGGGCAGGGGGCTAGGGTTGGGCGTGTTTAACGCACTGTTGGGGTACTCCCTGTTGCCGAAAATGATGCTGCCGACGCGCACGTTGGTGGCGCCCACTTCGATCTGCGATCCACAGGACGGCGTGCATGAAGAGAGAGAGACGCTGAGACGCTGTTTGACATCAGCGCATCATGGCGTTAGAGGGAGGGGCTACTTACAGCGTGCTCAAAGTCTGTGGACATGCCCATGCTGAGCTCCACCTCCTCCATAGGAAACTTCAGGCTGTCGCAGACCTCCTGCCGCCGACTCAGCAGCATCTGCAACGGATCAGAACCAACCGGTCAACAGCAGGAAGCATGGAGAGAAAGAGACATTAACCCCTAACCCAGGAGATACAAGAAAAACCAGATGGTGGATTTTCAAAATCCACTATCTGGTAATCTGAAACATCTTCAGAATAAAAGATTTTTGCACTAAATTATTTCAGATGCTACAGATTTCTAACATGATGATGGGATCAAAAAACAAACATGCAGCGTTTAAAGGAAAAGTCGCTCATATTCAGAATTCAAACTTCTGAAAGTCCTTTAAACATGAAATGATTCCATCCTGTTCAATAAATGATCCGTGTTTTTAATTCAGAGTAATTTTCATGTGAATGTGCTTTACTGGTAGCCTCGTGAGACCATCCTGATCTCGCGAGCTTTCAAGGTTTCACTCGCAGATCAGTCTGGAGACTCTCCGTTAAAGAAAATTTGGAGCCGTTCACCAAACGAACGTCCAATCAGCGTTGGCCTTGAGGCGGGTTGAGGTGTGACGCAACGAGAAGCGCGACAGTTCAGTCTAAAGAACATGGCGGCTTCAGCCGATGAAACTAGCGTTAGCGTGGCTATCGAGCAAGTTTTATCGGAATTACAGAGTATTTCTTCACTGAAAGAAGAACAAAACACTGCTCTGGAGGCTTTTCTCAGAGGAAAAGATGTTTTTGCTCTTCTCCCGACTGGTTTCAGCAAGAGTAGCCTGGCTGTTAGTACGTCATATGCTTCGTTGATCTGATTGGTTTATTTGGCCCGTCTATCACCAACATAGGCCAATCAGCTAACCAGTATTTTCAACCCTTCCCAAAATTACTTCAACGGAAGGTTTCCAGATGGATATGCGGAGCAAATCCATCTGGCAGAGTCAGGTTACTTTACTGGAGGCATCCATGTTTGTCAAAGAACACTACTGCCACCTACTGGTTAGTGACGTCACGGTGCGGTATCGGCTGTTGATCAAGTCCCAGTGCTGTATCTGGTGTTTGTCACAACGCGCTATTATCCAAGTCATCTTGAAAACATTCTTCTTCCAAATGTTGGCTACATATTACGGGTTTTTTCTCTGGCCAGAAGTTCGATGGCAAATCCTCCCTCTTCAAGTTGGCGATCCAACGACCAACCCGTCCGTGGAGGATCAGGAATCAGAAAGGTGGAATAACTCTTTTTTTCACTTTTCCCCGATGTATTCCAGCATCCAGCTGCCATGCACGTGGGCATTGTCAGTTTCACTATAGCTCTGGTGAATTTCAATGGTGAAGTCCTCTGGAAATCTTCAATAATTGTCGTTGATTGCAGATGTGTCTAGTAGTTCCCATTGATTTAGCTTGGAAAGCGGGGAGAATGGCGCTAGGCTTACTGCACCGTGACGTCACTGCTGGAAGATGGCAGGAGGGAGGGGTTACTATGTTTGGGCTAAAATGGCCGCTCCCAGACTCAGTGATCGACATGAAAATTGTTTTTAGTTTTTTACTGATTAGCACTAAATTGACCACGAATGTATTAGTTTTAGGCATAAATAATGATCCATTGATTATTCCTCGCTGACCGGACTTTTCCTTTAAGCTTTAAATTATTTTATTTATTAGATGGAAATTTGACCAAAATTGTTAATTCTGAAACTATAATTATTTTAGGGGTTAAACTAACCAGCCAAAGGTTCCTTAAAGAAGATTGTTTTACTAAATCAAACCAGATGAAACTAAAACTTTTCCTTTTTTAGGAGTTCTCGATAGAGGAGAGTGAAGGAAAGGTTTTTTATTGTTTGTTTTTTCTCAAATGCAAAATGTTTATATATTATTTTACAATCTTGGTATAATTCCTGCTCTAATTGGGTCACTGTCAGCTAAAGGCAGGTTTTACAGTCTCTATAATCCAGTTACTAAATTAGTTCACAATTATTTAAATAATTGATTAATGTGATTGTTTCAGCCCTAAATTATTACATCATCCAATAACTGATTTATTTTATCTCTGTATTTAAAATAACTGCCTGCTCTGTAAAAACAGCAGCAGAGCCGAAGCGGTCTGACCGCACACCTCCTCAGGAAGCTGAAGGTTTGCTACCTGGAAGTCTGGGTTGGGACCAAGCGTGAGGTCGTAGCCGTAGCGACCGATGGTCATGAGTCCTGAGAAATGCAGGGCGGAGCACTGGGACACGATGTGCTTCACCGTGCTGACCGTGTCCTCGGGCGGCAGGCCGTGTTTGTCTGAAACAGAGGCCATCCGTCATAAACTGAACCGGAAGCTTTCTGCCCCCCCTCCATCCGCAGCACTCACTCTGCTCTCCGCTGGTGTTGATCTGCACCATGACCTTTAACCTCTGGCTGCTAGCCCCACGCACACGCTGCCACGAGCTGTTGACCCTGTCGGCCAGCTTGGCGGAGTCAATCGTCTCCACCAGGAAGAGGTTGGGGACACCTGGAGGCGGAGGAAAGACTCAGAGCTTTGGAACAGAGCGGCCGATGGCGGCAGGCTGGCAGAGCGGCGTTACTCACCCAGAAGCTTGTTGACGTTATTCTTCTGTAGATGGCCGATGAAATGCCATTTGATCTCAGGACACGACTCTAAAATCTGCAGAAGAAAGAAGGAAAGCTGGAAAAGTTCCAAAGGTCAGACTATCCCCCCCCCCCCCCAACCCGGAAACCAGAACCTACCACAGGATCCGAAGCCTTGTCCACCAGCTCATTGACCTGGAAGGAGACGAGACCAGAGGTCAGCGTCATGGAGACGGGAGCAGAGGTCAGCGTCATGGAAACGGGAGCAGAGGTCAGTGTCATGGAGACGGGAGCAGAGGTCAGCTCCATGGAGACGAGAGCAGAGGTCAGTGTCATGGAGACGGGACAGAGGTCAGCAACATGGAGACGGGAGCAGAGGTCAGTGTCATGGAGACGAGAGCAGAGGTCAGCTCCATAGAGATGGGAACAAAGGTCAGCGTCACGGAGACGGGAGCAGAGGTCAGCGTCACGGAGACGGGAGCAGAGGTCAGCTCCATAGAGATGGGAACAAAGGTCAGCGTCACGGAGACGGGAGCAGAGGTCAGCGTCACGGAGACGGGAGCAGAGGTCAGTGTCACGGAGACGGGAGCAGAGGTCAGCGTCACGGAGACGGGAGCAGAGGTCAGTGTCATGGAGACGAGAGCAGAGGTCAGCTCCATGGAGACGAGAGCAGAGGTCAGTGTCATGGAGACGGGACAGAGGTCAGCTCCATAGAGATGAGAACAAGGGTCAGCGTCATGGAGACGGGAGCAGAGGTCAGCAACATGGAGACGGGAACAGAGGTCAGCGTCATGGAGATGGGAGCAGAGGTCAGCTCCATGGAGACGAGAGCAGAGGTCAGCTCCATGGAGACGAGAGCAGAGGTCAGTGTCATGGAAACGGGACAGAGGTCAGCTCCATAGAGATGGGAACAAAGGTCAGCGTCATGGAAGTGGGAGCAGAGGTCAGCGTAATGGAGACAGGAACAGAGGTCAGCGTCATGGAGACGGGAACAGAGGTCAGCGTCATGGAAGTGGGAGCAGAGGTCAGCGTAATGGAGACAGGAACAGAGGTCAGCGTCATGGAGACGGGAACAGAGGTCAGCGTCATGGAGACGGGAACAGAGGTCAGCGTCATGGAGACGGGAGCAGAGGTCAGGCCTTCTGTACTCACATAATTCTCTCCAAAGTTGCGCTGGCCCTGTCTGTACGCCTCCACTATCATCTCGGGGGGCTTGGTCTTGCTGACAGCTACCAGGCGGGGGGGAACAGCTGGGAGCATCTGAGGAGACAAACCATGGAGACACGTTGGAGACACTGGGGGACAAATGGCTGTATGTGCAGGACAGAGGAGGCTTCAGGTCAGAGGTCAGATGTCAGGGACCCCCCTCCCCCCTCCTATTTTCTATCCTAGAAACTCAGAGAGCCTAACTGGGTCAATTAACAGGACTGATGGAGATCATGGAGGAGAAGATCAAAGGGAAACATCAAACACCCTCTTTGATCTTAGCGCTCATCACTGAGATGATGGAGGGAATCCCGCGATAACATGCTGTCACTCCAAGTCACGCATCGTGTTATGAAAGTGCTGCCGGAGGCTGGAGCTCCTTCCATCCAAAGGTTGATCCGTTCGGCAGCCTTATATAACCTCCACCTCCTCCGCCGCTTCTCCGGCAGCACAGACCCGGAGACGGAGCGACCCGAGCCGCGGTTACCTTTGGCCGGCGGGCCGCCGCCTGCTTCACCCGCTCCAGCACCGACTGGACCGCTTTCCCAACCTCCTCCGACATTGCTACTCTCCACATACCGTCAGGACGGCTACGTAACACGACGTCAGGAGACGCGACACCGGTGACGTCAATCCGCTTTCAGAGTAAAATTCCACCCGAATGAGTATGGCAAGACGATTTGACATTTATTAGCTTGACTGAATATGTCTCAGATGCAGTTTTAAATACTTCAAAACTTAAAAAGGCTGTCTAGTCACATTTCTAATATAGATAGCACTAAAGCATTCTACCGAGTCATAATTATAATGCTCCTAGTCTCATTATTCTTTTGAAAATATCTCAAACTAAGTTTTAGATAGGCATTATTAAAACTGAGAAATCTGGAATTTTAATTTAACTAGTCATATATCAATATTTGATATCTGTAATTATATTTCTACTAGCATAAATATATTTTAGATGTCAAGACTTGGATTTCTGGACATCTGTAATGTCTTCATTTTTTATATCAGAAATGGTAATTTTGACTAGTACTAACTCTATTATGGAGATCTGAAGTTAGAATTCATCATAGTGAGAATTCGTTTTTACATAGGAAGAATGTTATTTAAGATATCTTAAACTTTTATTTTGACTAGAAAGAAATGCATTTGAGACATCTGGATTACATATTCAGTCAAGCTAATAAATGTCAAAAGGGCCTTAATCTTTGTCAAGATTGCTAGGTATTTAAAAGTTTATTTTTACTAGTACAATTATATTTTTGGCATCCGGAAATGTTATTTTTGCTGGTAAAATGTAATTTTTGGCTAGTAGTTTTTACCGGGAAGAATGTTATTTTAGAGATCAACAAATGGAACAACAGAGGGGACAGCGCTTCTAATAAATGTCAAAACAACCTGCCATAAAGAGGGAAATCTCTGTTAGCGCCCTCTGTTGGTCAACAAAAATATTTCGGTTTGGAGGGAATTTTCTCCCATTATTTTAAACAAATAAATAATTAAAAAGCGTTTGCAAAATGGACATTAAAAGAACGAAAAATGATTTATGTGGTAAATTTCGTTCTATTATTGTTGCAACCAAATAAAACATTTAAATGGAAAGAAAAAAAAACACAACCTTAATAAAGTTTTGACAGAAGCTTTGCTGTTTTCTTTGTTTTTTCATATTTTTTCTGCAGATTTTTTTTAGACTGAGTTTTACAAATTGCTTTTTTCCCCCACATTTGTTGAGAAGACGCGTTTTTATTGGTCCATGCAGACAATTGTACAGAATATGATCCTAAAATGCAATTCATAAAACTCAAACTGAAAAAGAAAAATTTGAAAACCGAATTAGAAAATATAAAATCAGTTAAAAATGGAGAAAAATAGAAAGTAATATATCTAAAAAAAAAATAAATAAAAAAATCTAGAGAAATAAAATCTAAATTAAATTTACCCTCATATTTTATTGGATTGTATAATTTTTCAGCCGATTTGAATTCTTGTTTTTTATGGAAAGTTGCTTCTGCTGGGAGGGGGGGGGGGGGGGGGGGGGTGTCCAATTAGACCCTTTAGTTTAAGAAAAGTCTCTACATTGTGACAAAGTGGTTCCGTTTGTGTTTACCTCTTGTCCCTTATTCTTATTTATTATTTTTAATGTTTAAATGTAAAGATTAGTTTCAGCTAGGATAGAAGCAGTGGGTTCTGGGTTGTTAGAATGAAAAAGGCCAAAATAATCAGAGGAACCGGCGGCTGATCCTTGATCATCTTACCTCAGATCCATCAGCAGATTCAGTTCACTTCAGTCGACCACCAGACCCTTTTGGCCGTGCAGCGTGTTACATTAACTCTCCTGGTTTCTTAAGGTTAATGTTGTGAATAAAAATCTTTCCATTTAGTAAAACATGAAGTAGAGCTGCTCCACTCGCTTCATTTTCTTAAATGCTGCTAATTTTACATTTAAACTCTATAATAGGATTATAGAAAGTTCTTCTCTCGTCAAACCTGAATATTTTCACAGCAGCATTTTTTCTTTTCTTTCTGTGGAACGTGTGAGCTGCCCTTTTTTACCCTGTGGTGACTTTGGTCTAAGGATTTATCTCTTTATGTTGAATCAGGGACACCCACTGTCTTTTAATGAGAAAATTAGAGACTCTTCTTCTACTCCTTTTGATTGTTGAAATGATACCATCAGGCCATTTTCTGGTAAAACATTCAGCAAAGGTTGATTTAAACAAAAATAAATTGCATTTAATGTAATAAACACCATTTTAAAAGGTAGAACAAACTGCCACATCCGGCCGAAAACGTCCATATGACTGAATCTCAGATTACTAAATCTTAAAACGACCTGATCGAGATAAATTATTAAATCTGTGTCATAATTAAGAAGCAGTAAGTGATGACTGTCTACCAGCTCAGTAACTGACTCTGGCCCTTTGACGCCAAGGTTGCCTAATATTGAGGTTTGTCATTTATTATCGAATATTTAAACTTTTCCACAAAGGAACTGATATTTTTTTCCTTTTCAGGGATTTTATATTAATACGTTTAGTCTCTGCTCACCTGTTGCTGTGAACTGGGCTTAAATCTGTATTATTTTTGTAGATCTTGCTGCTATATGCTGCTTCAAATAACACTACATTAAAGGTTTTAATTCATTTAACCTTTTGGTTTTTATTGCAGTTTAAGGAACCCCAGCTTTCTAAAACAACGACTCCCTTTCAGTTCATTTATGTCCCCTCAGCTCGACTGCAGGATTTAATAATGACAATAATTCGCTCATAATAAAGCAAAGAAAGCTTCTGTTACTCCTTTAACTCCATCACTGATAGTAAAGTTAATATGTTTTCCCTGTAATAAAGAACCCACACAAAGGATAGAAAGAAAAGTCGATTTATTACCATTTAATCACAAAACAAATTCCAGATAAACACCCGAAGAAGAGGAGGAATGGTCGGTGGACTAAAAGGGAAAATAGAAAATAAAAGTGTGCTGCTGGCTCTCTGCACCGTCCTCCTTTCTTCTCATACTCTCTCCAAGGCCTCCAACATGATGATGCTGTTTCCTCTGATGACCTGCAAGAAAAAAAAAATCTGATTTATCAGCTGAAAATTAGAGCAGATATAAACTCTTCTTCTACTAAACGATTCATCTGCTGACGGTTCTTCAATTAACCAGAAATTAATCACCTTTTTCAGCTTCTAGTTAATTTGTTACATTTAGCAGTTTCTACAAACCCAAGGTGAGTCCTTCCTGCATGTATGACAGGTATACTTTGTGCAGTGAACACAACACTCAGTGCTGTGCTTCCTGTTGCAGAGATTGCACACCTGGCTTGCTTAGAATAACAATGAAAAAATCTAAAAAATAGAGTTTAGTACTTTTTCCCAAAGTAAGAGTTGTAGTATGAACTAGACGAGGTTATCTATGTGTGCTACATGTTTTGTGGCACTACAATGATCTATAGTGTAATTATTGGCTACTATATGCTTATAATAACAACGAATAAATCTCCAAAAATACAGTTTGGCCTATCTTCCCAAAGTAAGAGTTTTACCGTATTTTCCCAACTATAACCGCATATAAACCTCTTTTATTTCCCCTAAAAATGTGCGGCTTGCCCTCTTCATTGAGGAGATGATGAAAGCGTGGCTGAGGCAGGTGAATGTAAGGAGACCAGGTGGTTTTTTCCACTCATCGCCATCGCTGTTAATCTGTGACTCCATGCATGCCCATCTCACAGCCGAGGTGAAAAACATGGTGAAACAAATGAACGCTGTGCTCGCCGTTATCCCGGGAGGTCTGACAAAGGAACTTCAACCGCTCGACATCGGTGCAAACCGGCCGTTCAAAGTAAGGCTGCGTTCACACCGGACGCAGCAAAAGCAGCAAAATCCCGTCTGCTGCTTCATTTTTGCTGCTTGTACCATTTTAGTTCTGACGCGCGGCTGAAGCAGCTTTGCTGCTCTGGCTGCACGGTGCAAAAGTGTGTCGGATGCGCGTTGGGCAGGAGCTTCACTATCCTTTCTCTGCCTTGCAGCTATATTTGCTGTGATCAGTGGGAATAAAGTAGTTTTAATATTTTTTTAAGTGAGAAAGTCCACCTGAAAACGTAATCAGTGCAGTCAGTTCATCCAGATTACCATCCTGCCTTCCAATATTATTTCTGTCGGAGCCGCTCAGACCCCCACATACCAGCGGTGCACCGACAGGAATCCATTCAACAGCAGCCTCTGGCCAGGTCGCCTCCTCGCGGTTCACCGCGGCGGCTGGAAGGTGTTTTCCATCTAAATAATCCAAACTGCAGGCAGCAGGATAATAACAGCGAACATATTCTGCCGGCAGATTTCTGCATTTTAAGTTAATTTATGCGTCAATAAACTGTTTCAGAGGAGTAATCACAGTGCTCTGTCATCTGCGATGTGTCTGTCTCATGGCCAGCTCCCAGGTTTGATTAATACTTTGTAATAAATACATGAATAAAGCACAATCATACTCAGTTTTGCTCCCGCTCTATTTTTAAATACGCAGTAGAGGTATTTAAACGTAGTAGAGGAAACGTACCGGTATATAAAGCCGTCGCCCTGTAATCCGGTGCGCCTTATGTGTGTGTTAAATACAGTAATGGCACACATAACTGAGACTGCGCCTTTTAGTACGGTGCGCCTTATGGTCGTGAAAATACGGTAGTGGGATGCAGATGAGGTTATCTGTGTATCCTACAGGTTTGGAGGCGCTACAATGATCTATAGTGTAGTCATTGCTCATTTTATACTTATTCTAATAATAAAATAGAGGTGCTATTTGTCATTTAGGCTTTTGGAAATTCCTCAAAAGTATTATTTTTGAATCCAATACATGTGATAATAATCCACCAATCCTTGGTGACACTTTTGAATATTTCTCTCTGATTATTTTGCAACTTGCAGAGCTCGCTCCTCCTGCACATTTGTGGAACAGTGAGCTCCCCATAGGGTCCAATGTAATTCTCTGAGCGCAATAGGAGACTCGTTTTGAGGAACCTACGGTTGTAGCTCACTGTATGGCTTGCTCTGGTGTCTGTTTTTTAGATTAAAAGCATCCACAGGCGAGTTATTAATCCGGAAAAGCCAAATCTGTGAATTTATTGCCAACTTAACTGCAGTCTCACATGCCGTCTGCATGTTTGCAGCGGAGAGAGAGAGAGGAGAGATCGCTTGAGTTATATTTCCCCCCCAAATAAATAATGGTCATTATTGCATAGATATTGTTGCTTTCTAAAGCGTTCCAGCTCATGCAACAACTTTCATGGTACAGATCAGTTATCTGATCGCTGTGCTGGCGGCTCCGCTGAAATAATTGCGGTGTTGGCGACACTGATGACGTAGATCTAGTTATATATAATTACTAGGGCTGCATCAACGAATCGATAAAATCGATAAAAATCGACTTTTAAAAGCGTTGGCAACGAATTTCATCATCGATTAGTTGTGTCGCGCGATTATTGCGTCATCCGCCGCGCCGTCATCACTGCCTCTTGACTGAAAGAGGAAGAAAAAAAAATACGGCAGAGCGAGTCAGCGCCGCAGGTGCACTGTTAAAAAAGTAAATGGCAATTGTTGTTCTAACACACAATTGTATTGTAATCCGACTCAGAAATATAAATTTGACATCTAACAAATAAATACACGTTTGCCCAACTCAAATTCTCAGAAGTTGGTTTAACAAGGAGTTTTAAATCGCCTATACAAGATTTTTTGAGTTCCCTCAACTGTAAACTCATGGGCATGCGCACTGCTTATGTTCATGGACACGCCCACTACGGTACGGGGTTTCCTATCCCTTTCTTCAAGGGCACAGCCTTTTTCCCTCGTGTTTGAGAAGATTGGCGGACATTGTGATTTTATGCATCTGGAGAACCACGGAGGAACGACCCTGGGACCTTACCAGTTTTCCCGGTGAGTGCTGCAAAGTACAGACAGTTAGCGGTTAGCTCCGTGAGTTAGCATTCCCTTGTGGTGTATTGCCACCGAGTTGAAGCATGAGTTCACATGTTTTTCACGTTCTGATGAAAGGAAAAGCAGCGCACGTGCGCGTTTATAATGCGCGTGTGCGCGTGCGTGTTTATGCCGCGCATGTGCGGGTGAGTGTTTATGCATAGAGAAAAGAGTGTGCCTGTTATTTTCATTGTACAAATGAAAAGAGACATTAAGTTGAGTGTAATAACTTATTAAATTTCTAAATTGTTTTATGTAGTGCAGTGTTGTTGCACTCAGGCACAGAATATTACAAGACTACATTATTTTACTTTCTTAATCCGATGTGGGTATTTACTGTTATTTACATTATTTACATGTGGATTTTTTGCTTTCATGATTTTATTTGCTTTACAAGAAAAACAGTGACATTAACATTTTATATGTTAACCCTGTAATGCAGCAGTTAATTCGTAATGAGTTAGAAAAGTTACATTACACACTGAAATTTATCATACTTGGAGAGATATAAACTGTACAGTTAAGAACAAGAAGTGAATGGATTTAACTAAGCTCTGTTGTACTATGCAGGCTGGGTTTTTTGGATACCCTGGATTCTGGATTCTCTCCTTAAATGGAGATGGCGAGCCAACCGTGTGAACATCTGGATTTGGACTGAAGAGAAGGATTTGGACTGAAGAGGACTTTCTTTTTTTGCATTCATCGTCCTGTCGGAGTGGTAGGACTAAAAAGAAAAACTCAGAGATAAAAAGGGAAAACCTTTTTCTTTTTCCGTTGGGAAACAAGACATTTTATTTCATTTTATTTTTTTTAAAGGGTGCACCCAATTTAAAGAGACTACAATTGAAAAAAACAAACTGAAGGCCGTCCAAATTTGTAAAACTGTTATTTTTTCATATATGTTAATACACTTACTTCACAAAAAATTACCTGTGTGTTTTCAACTTACTAAAATGGTGTCTTACTGTTTTTTCCCTCATCATCACTCTTACGAATCTAGAACATTCTGGTCCAGTGTCAGGTTACTTTGATCTGTGCAGTTAAGATTATGTTGTTGAACATGGTTTTATACTGTATCTATTGATGCAATGTTTGGCTTGAAGCAATAAAAATGTTGTATTAACATAATTTTTTGGGTGTTGAATGATTGGTAGTGAAGACGATTGGTAGGACTAAAAAAACTGAGTTGATAGAACTCAACTTGCAGATAACACTACAAAATCTGAGTTTGTAGAACTCAAAATCTATATGTCAAACTCATAAAACAAAGTTGATAGAACTCAGAACTTAAAGGTGAAACTCAAAAACCTAAGTTGGTAGAACTCAAAATTTCTATGTAACACTCCAAAAACCTAAGTTGGCAGAACTCAAAAATCTTTGTAAACTCAACCACAGTGAATTTAAGTAAGGAAAACTCAAAAAACCAAATGCATCACGTTGCCTAGAAAATGTAAGTTCTGTCAACTTCTATTTTTTTTTCAGTGTGTAGTGTTGCCAACTCCGCGACTTTTCAGACCCCTCCAGCGACTATTTTTCAAAAAAGCGACTAGCGACAAATCTGGCGACTTTTTTCGGTGTCACTGGCGGCTTTTGGAGACTTACGTGAAAGCATGCATCGTTCCTACTCTGCCGTGGGGCGCCTCCCCCACCCCAACCGCGTTTTCCCGCAGGAGTCCCTCTCAGTCAGAGCCTCAGCGTCCAGACTGCAAATGAGGCGCGCATGCACCGGTATTGACGGCGCAAATTGATCACAATAATTAAAATAGCCTGCGCTTTGTAAAGCGAAAAAAGTGATAACATGCAACTTTTTTCAAAAGAAATTAACATGGCACGGAACCACCATGTTTGTTTGGTTTTAAAGTGGGGAAACGTAACGTTAGTTTCTCAGGTAGCTCATCTGATGCTTTCCTTACCGTGTTAGTAGGTTACAGACAGTGATAAGGTTGGCTACTTATTTTACTTTAAATTTCATTTGAATTAGCTTAAGCAGCGTTTATATTTACTTTATAAATAAATTTACTTGCAAATTATGAGGGCAAGACTTTTAAAGTTTAAATCTTCTGGCAAAGATAAAGTAAAGATGATCCTGCAATTTATGGAAGTAAAGCAGAATAAAATCCAGCAAGATCAGTAATATGTCAATTAATTATCTGCCACATTCCCATGTAAATATCTGTCTTTGGAGGATGTGTTTTTTAGCATCCCTAGTTCCCTCATTTTTATTCCAAATACAATTTATAATTTGAATCACAGGGCTATTTTTATCTCTATGGTTCAGTATTTTCTCAAGTAGCAACTTTAACTGCTGTACTTTCCTGTCTTAAAAGGCAGCCCTCTTCTAGTCTAAAAAAACTCATTTGTTGAAATGGGGGGGCCTATTGTTTGAACCCCTTAGAGGCTTTTAAAAACAAAAATGTCTTTTTTTGCGCTTTATGAAACAAAGTAGCCTATATTTTGTGGATGTACAGCTACATTTCTCATGTAAGTTTGCGTAGTTTTAACACAAACATTTATTTTTCATATTGCACCAGTACAGTTAATGAGCAACCTGTAATTGTGTGCTTGTTTGTTCTGTCTATAATGTTTATTTTGGAATAAAGAGGTTAATATAAAAAATATTTTTTGTCCGATTCATCGATTAATCGAAAAAATAATCGTCCGATTCATCGATTTTTAAAATAATCGTTAGTTGCAGCCCTAATAATTACAAATATTTTTTCCCCCCTGCTCTCAGGTAAAACACTCTCAAAGAGAGAGACTTTAGCTGAAACTGAAGAGGGTGCATAGTTTCTCCAGCCACAGCGCTAATGGGGCATTTACATCTGAAATGGGATTCATGAGTTGATAAGCACTGCGGTGGAATTTCTAGTGTTAACCATCAGTAGTGAGAAGCTACTGACCACCATGCCGATGGTGTTCTGTTGTCCTCCTGGACCCATCTCCAGACAGTCGTCCAACACCAGGTTCATGAAGGGATCGAACCCTCGTAGGATGCCCTGAACGTGTCTGCCTCCATTCAGCTTCACTGCAAACAGAAAACCAAACCTCTGAGATCACCGGAAAACACAAAGTTAAGGGCCGAACGGATCGCAACAGCACAATGAAAAATAAAAGGATGACAAACGTTCCTTTAAACCCTCTGATCTCTCAGCGACGCGCCTCCATTCTGACCTGCCCAGCACATTATAGCAACTACAATCATTACAAGTCGGCAAAGAAAACCTCGCTCCTCGTTTAATAAATAAAACGTATAACAAAAAAACATCAAAAAAGAAAAAGCTTCTCATCAGCATCTTCTTCAAATCTAGTGAAACCAGTAGAATTATTCTACAGCAATACAGACGTGTTTAAATACGAAAGAAGATTCTAGCATTTAGCATCTGGAACACCTTAAATCTAACGACTCTGTAAACTAGGAGACATTTCCTAATCCAACTGATCTGAATTATTCTGATTCAGTCATAAATCCAAGACTGCAGAGCAGGAAGCAAGAAGATGAAGATAATAAATAAAAGAGAAACTAACAGAACGACAGGCGACTCAACTCTGGAATAAATAAGTCAAAAAAGATCATTAAACATAAATAACTGTTATCCATGTTCATCTAAACTTGGAAAAAAACAGAATCATCATCAAAACTAATATTTTTTTCTATCCTTTAGAGTGGATTAGATAAAGCTAATGTTTCAAAATAAAAAAAAAGAAATAAGGGTAAGTTAAACCTAACAGACACTTAAAAGGTTTACAGATTATTTTAGTCCTACATTTGTTTAAGAACTGAACTTTTCAAGAAAAACTTGTTCAATATGATCTAATTACATAAAAAATATATATAAATAAAGGACTTTATCTTTGCGTTTCTGTTTGAATAAATAACCAACAACCAGATTTAGTAAATCCAACATTTCAATTTTAAATCTAGAGTTTTAATAAATTACTTTAACACAGCAGATTTTATGTTACAACAAATGGGAATAAACTCTGTGAGCTTTAGAAAAATCAAACAAAAGGTTTAAACTTTCAGCTGCTGGTGGAAGAGCAGAAGAAACTAGAACCACTTATCAAGTGGGGATGCTTATGCATTCCCACTTATTGTTGTTCACTTAAAATTTTTCTGACTCTAACTAGTCCCGCAGTTTTCCACCGATTTCAACAATTTTGGTATCAAAACGTTCAGCTTGTTCAGGAGAATTGTGCTATGTCTTTTGGTAAAGATATTTTTTGTAGTTTTCGCGATATTCAACTTTTTCTGTGATTTTTTTTGTCCCATTGAAATGCATGTAGAATTCTTAGATTTCAGCAAAATTCAGCTAAAACTTCATCATCTTTGACCTTTAACTACTTCAGCATACTTTCAGCTAGAAACACCATTCAACTTTTAAAATGTTTCCGTATCTTTCTGCTATTACTTTTTAACTCTGCTTTCAGCTAACTTTTACAGTTTTGCTTCAGTGAAGCTTCAAACTTTTAAACATTTTTTACAGATTTTCAAATTTATAATGGAAGTCTATGGACGGAATGTTCAGCTGCTAGAGTGTGCCACCCTAGCGTTTTCAAACATTTCACTCATGCCGAACAGCTTCAACTCACTCGCTCATTTTTTACTCTATCTAGATAAATTTTACATCAAAACGTAGGGATTTTTGTCAGGATTCAGGAAATGTAACCCTCATTTGTGTGGCATTTACGGTTTTCCGACAGTTTGGCCCAGACCACGAAGAAGTCCACACTTCCCCAATAGAAATCCAATGAGAGCTCTCTGAAAATCCGAACTGAAAATAAAAAAAAACAGACTTTTTCGTATCGCTCCCATTCGGGAACCATTCGACGTAGCAACATGAGCCTTGTGGAAGTTGTTCCTCAGACCTTCCTAGCACTCACATTGAAGGAAGTGTGTCGATATCTTTTATCGTTTAGCTAGGAAAAAGGTTTGTTCGGGGGTAACAAATCTGTCCGAACCCCAAAATCAAGATTTTGACAATTATACACTTTTTTACATCGTCACCACGCCTAGACGAAATATTGTAGAAATATGAAAGTTACACCAGTTGTAGTCCAAAGATTGCCGACGCTCACGGTGAAAGAATTTTTTGAATACCTTTTACGGTTTTGGCTCACCGCTCGTTTGTTCGCAGGGAAAGTTTTGCTTTTGAGAGTTCTGCTCTACCATTGAGCTGCATGTTATTTAATGAGACCAGCAGGATTTACAAACCTTTATATTTCTCCTTCCCATTAAGGCTGTGAATGAGCTACATCCATGAAAGTTACCACAATCGGAGACAAAGGATAGCTCTCGCTTAGACTGAAAGAATTTTTTAGATACCATTTACGGTTTGTCTTCGGCACCTGTTTGTTCGGAGCTGCTATTCCCATTCAAAAAAGCCTGAGAACTAAGGAACGAAAGTGAAGCGCATGTCTCTCTTTCACTGACAGGCTCGTTAAGCGTCGTCAAGGTAACCGTGCTTCAAAGAGATTTTACCTCCACCACTTTAAACAGCACATTTTAATCTAATGGAGGGAGACAACACTGATTTAACATTAGGAAGTGGATACAATATGACTACTGGCCATGACCCTTCCCTTCACACGCAACCCTGATAGACTTTCAAAATAAGACTCCGGGGACCCTTCAAAATAAAAGCTCCTACAATAAACTCATATTTTTTTCCCAGCATATGGCTCAACATTATGACCCAAACTCAACCACTTTTTTTAAAAATGACACTCTAGGGGTTTTTCAAAACACACCCCACAGCAAATTTCAAAATAAAAGCCTCCCATTGCCACTTCATCTACTGCCCTAATAACAGGGGAAAGAGTGATTTAATGATTGGAAAGTCATCAAGTATCACTGCTGGGTCTGACCCTTTTCTCAAAACACTACTGCTAGACTTTCAAAATAAGACTCCAGTTACCCTACAAAATAAAAGCCTCTATATTATACTCGCGTATTAATTGATGCAAATGGATCAGCATTATGACCCAAACTCTACCAGTTTGTTTCTATTAGACTCTAGGGACCTTTTCAAAACATACCCCGGAGTGAATTTCACAATAAAAGTCTCCCATTTACGCTCTAATACAGCATCTATTCACACAATAACATGGAAAACCAGTGATTTCATATTTAGAAATGGATTCTATATCACTGCAGGGCATGACCCTTCCCTTGACACACATCCATGATAGACTTTCAAAATAAGACTAAAGGGACTCTACAAAATAAAAGCCTCTTTCTTACATACACTCATTCATTGTGCCGTATGGCTCGTAGCTATGACCCAAACTCAACCAATTTCTTCAAATTACACTACCAAGGCCTGTTGACCACACACCTCAGTGCATATTTCTTAATCAGGTTCTAAGATTTACACTGTAATAAAGCATCTGCTAACCTTGTAACATGCAGCCTAAGCCTGCCAACGGTGCTGTCATCAACACAGCGGCTCATAACATGCAGGTTAGTTTTTTTTATAAATTCAGCTTCTTAAGAGGTGTTAGCTCTCTTTCTATAAGCTTCTCTCTGTCCTTCCTGTGCTTCTTATGGTCAGTCTTGTACTTTGGTTTGTGGATTTTCAAGCTTCTAAGGATGACACTGTTTTCTCTATGCTGATCAACCGACACATTTTAATTAATTTCAATTTTTTTTACAAGTCTTGACATTTCCACATATGATTTCAAAATGTTAATACTTATTCAATACCATCGTCCTCAACATTTTACTTCCCATCCTTAAGCTACTAATTTTTTCTTCAACCAGATAAGATTAAAGTTTTTCTTTGTAATTTATTTTCTACTTCAGCTAATTTCATACTTTTCAGCCTATGTTGTGAACTTTGGATTCATTCTGCTCTGTTTCTGGACAGGAATTAAGCTTTTCTGTTTCCTGCTAATTCATAACACGCCTGACATGTTTCTGGAAAGTAGGTAAACCCCCCTTCAAAATTTCTTTATACATTTGTCTAGAAACTTGGGAGACATTATATTAAGACCCTTCTAGTGCCCACATTCAAGACATTTTTTGATATCATGTATGGTTTGGCTGTGCAGCTTTTAAGATGAGTTTGTTTCTGCCATTTTACTGCCAAATGATTCTACCCTACAAAATCTTCAGATGATTCAATTATTTTCTGCAGTTTGAAGTTTCTGATGACTTCCTATCACATTTTCATATGTTCTTCAGGTAATTTCAGCTTTTTTCATTCAGCAAAAGCATTCCCACTTTGATGTTTCTCCGAAACAGCCTTTTCTAGTTATTATTATACTTTTCGTACGTTTTTCCGTCTCTAACTAGTTCCCCAAACTTCAGCCGATTTCAACAAATTTGGTATCAAAACGTTCAGCTTCTTCTGGTGCATCCTGCAATGACTTTTGGTAACTTCAGCTATTATACTTTTTTAAATATTTAGCTTTTTATGACTTTTTCTGTCCCATTGAAATACATGTAAAACTTCAAAAATTCCACTAACACTTCAGCTACTTTGCCCTTTAACTACTTCAGCATACTTTCAGCTAGAAACACCATTCAACTTTTAAAATGTTTCTGTATCTTTCTGCTATTACTGTTTAACTCGGCTTTCAGCTAACTTTTACAGTTTTGCTTCAGTGAAGCTTCAAACTTTTAAACAATTTTTACAGATTTTCAAATTTATAATGGAAGTCTATGGACGGAATGTTCAGCTGCTAGAGTGTGCCACTCTAGCGTTTTCAAACATTTCACTCATGCCGAACAGCTTCAACTCACTCGCTCATTTCTTACTCTATCTAGATAAATTTTACATCAAAACGTAGGGATTTTTGTCAGGATTCAGGAAATGTAATCCTCATTTGTGTGGCATTTACGGTTTTCCGACAGTTTGGCCCAGACCACGAAGAAGTCCACACTTCCCCAATAGAAATCCAATGAGAGCTCTCTGAAAATCCGAACTGAAAATAAAAAAAAAACAGACTTTTTCGTATCGCTCCCATTCGGGAACCGTTCGACGTAGCAACATGAGCCTTGTGGAAGTTGTTCCTCAGACCTTCCTATCACTCACATTGAAGGAAGTGTGTCGATATCTTTTATCGTTTAGCTAGGAAAAAGGTTTGTTCGGGGGTAACAAATCTGTCCAAACCCCAAAATCAAGATTTTGACAATTATACACTTTTTACATCGTCACCACACCTAGACGAAATATTGTAGAAATATGAAAGTTACACCAGTTGTAGTCCAAAGATGGCTGACACTCACGGTGAAAGAATTTTTTGAATACCTAATACGGTTTTGGCCCACCGCTCGTTTGTTCGGAGGGAAAGTTTTGCTTTTGAGAGTTCTGCTCTACCATTGTGCTGCATGTTAATCAATGAGACCAGCAGGATTTCTCAAACCTTTATATTCCTCCTTCCCATTAAGGTTGTGAATGAGCTACAGCCATGAAAGTTACCCCAATTGGAGACAAAGGATAGCTCTCGCTTGGACTGAAAGAATTTTTTAGATACCATTTACGGTTTGTCTTCAGCACTCGTTTGTTCGGAGCTGCTATTCCCATTCAAAAAAGCCTGAGAGGAAAGGAACGAAAGTGATGCGCATGTCTCTCTGTCACTGACAGGCTCGTTAGCGTTGTCAAGGTAACCGTGCTTCAAAGAGATTTTACCTCCACCACTTTAAACAGCACATTTTAATCTAATGGAGGGAGACAACACTGATTTAACATTAGGAAGTGGATACAATATGACTACTGGCCATGACCCTTCCCTTCACACGCAACCCTGATAGACTTTCAAAATAAGACTCCGGGGACACTTCAAAATAAAAGCCCCTAAATTAAACTCAGATTTTTTTCCCAGCATATGGCTCAACATTATGACCCAAACTCAACCACTTTTTTAAAAATGAGACTCTAGGGGGTTTTCAAAACACACCCCATGGAACATTTCAAAATAAAAGCCTCCCATTGCCACTTTATCTACTGCCCTAATAACAGGGGAAAGAGTGATTTAATGATTGGAAAGTCATCAAGTATCACTGCTGGGTCTGACCCTTTTCTCAACACACAACCCTGCTAGACTTTCAAAATAAGACTCCAGTGACCCTACAAAATAAAAGCCTCTATATTATACTCACCTATTAATTGATGCAGATGGCTCAGCATTATGACCCAAACTCTACCAGCTTGTTTCTATTAGACTCTAGGGACCTTTTCACAACATACCCCAGAGCAAATTTTACAATAAAAGTCTCCCATTTACGCTCTAATACAGCATCTATTCACCCAATAACATGGAAAACCAGTGATTTCATATTTGCAAATGGATTCTATATCACTGCTGGGCATGACCCTTCCCTTGACACACATCCATGATAGACTTTCAAAATAAGACTAAAGGGAACCTACAAAATAAAAGCCTCTTCCTTACGCACACTCATTCATTGTGCCGTATGGCTTGTAGCTATGACCCAAAGTCAACCAATTTCTTCAAATTACACTACCAAGGCCTGTTGACCACACACCTCAGTGCATATTTCTTAATCAGGTTCTAAGATTTATACTGTAATAAAGCATCTGCTAACCTTGTAACATGCAGCCTAAGCCTGCCAACGGTGCTTTCATTACCACAGCGGCTCGTAACATGCAGGTTAAATTTTTTTATAAATTCAGCTCCTTAAGTGGTATTAGCTCTCTTTCTATAAGCTTCTCTCTCTGTCCTTCCCCTGCTTCTCATGGTCAGTCTTGCACATATTTCAATCCTTTAAGGATGACACTGTTTTCTTTGTGCTGATCAACCGACACATTTTAAATAATTTTCCAATTGTTTTGCCAAGTCTTGACATTTCCACATATGATTTCAAAATGTTAATACTTATTCAATACCATCGTCCTCAACATTTTACTTCCCATCCTTAAGCTACAAATTTTTTTTTCAACCAGATAAGATTAAAGTTTTTCTTTGTAATTTCTTTTCTACTTCAGCTAATTTCATACTTTTCAGCCTATGTTGTGAACTTTGGCTTCATTCTGCTCTGTTTCTGGACAGGAATTAAGCTTTTCTGTTTGCTGCTAATTCATAACACGCCTGACATGTTTCTGGAAAGTAGGTAAACCCCCCTTCAAAATTTCTTTATACATTTGTCTAGAAACTTGGGAGACATTATATTAAGACCCTTCTAGTGCCCACATTCAAGACATTTTTTGATATCATGTATGGTTTGGCTGTGCAGCTTTTAAGATGAGTTTGTTTCTGCCATTTTACTGCCAAATGATTCTACCCTACAAAATCTTCAGATGATTGAATTGTTTTCTTCAGTTTGAAGTTTCTGATGACTTCCTATCACATTTTCATATGTTCTTCAGGTAATTTCAGCTTTTTTCATTCAGCAAAAGCATTCCCACTTGCTGTTTCTCCGAAACAGCTTTTTCTAGTTAATAATTTGGTATGAAACACTTCATTTAAATCAGTTTTTCTGGAAATGTTATCGGCTGATATGACTTTTATCTAATAAAACCAGCACCGATAAAAATAAACAAATAAATAAATAAATATACTGTATATATATAAAATCGTGTTAGAAAACTGCAAAATAGTTCAAATATTAAGTTGAGGAAAACAGATATGTATGGACTTTTTTTCCTCAGAATTCTGGCTGAATTCTGACAATAAAAAAAATAAGAAATTAAAGAGATCAAAGTCAGAATTCAGAGGGACAAAGTCAGAATTCAGAGGGAAAAAGTCAG
Organism: Cyprinodon tularosa; assembly: GCF_016077235.1. NCBI lineage: Eukaryota > Metazoa > Chordata > Actinopteri > Cyprinodontiformes > Cyprinodontidae > Cyprinodon > Cyprinodon tularosa. Next base: position 197,736 of record NW_024039643.1, read on the forward strand.
AATTCAGAGGAAAAAGTCAGAATTCAGAGGAAAAAGTCAGAATTCAGAGGAAAAGGTCAGAATTCAGAGGAAAAGGTCAGAATTCTGAAACTTTTTCCCACGTTAAACCGAAATAAAAATTAAAAATTAGTTAACTTTTTTTTTTTCAGTGGCCCTAATCCTCTTCCATAGATATGCCATTTGAATCCAGGAAGTGTTAAACTGTGTAGATGTTTGGTTTTCAGAGTTTGTTGTAGATCTGCTCATTCATTGTTCAGGTTATTAACTTGTTGGTAAAACAAAACATTCTGGAATAGGCTCTATGCACAGCTCCACTACTTCCTGAATTTAAGGCAGCTCCTTTGTTTCCTGTCTTTCATGATTGGATGCACTGATTAATCCAGGTGTGTATGACCTAAGTAACTGGCCAGACACACCTGGATTAATCAGTTCGTCCAGCAATGAAAGACAGGAAACAAAGGAGCTGCCTTAAATTCAGGAAGTAGTGGAGCTGTGCATAGAGCCCATTGCAGATTTGAAGATTGATAAAATCAAACGTTGCACTTCCTGAATCCATCTCTAGAGAAATTGTCACTTTTTGAACTATTGAAAGATTTCAGATCATCCCCAATCTTTAACTTAAAAAAAAAATCTGAATTCAAGTTATATTTGAAATCTAAACTAATCGATTCATATGAATACCTGACTGAACTACTGATAGGATTTTCATTAATCATCATATTAATCTCTTTGTTGCCATGGTAACTGATTCATTCATTTCTTTTTTCCCCCTTATAAATGTTGCCTTATATTTCCATTTTGAAATCTGCTATGCCTTCCACAGATTTGTACTGTTTCCTTACTTGTTCGTGCTTTGTTTAAATAAAGTTAATAAAAAAATAACTTTATTGGTTAAGAAACTGATAATTGTTCTGAAATAGAAGCATTCAAAATAAGAACAGCAGCAGCTAACTATCGCTTCATAATGTGAAATAAATATAAACCAGACTTACATGAAAGCTTCTTGTCCATAAATCTGAAAAACAAAAGTAATTTCAGTTACTGAGGATCAGTCAGAACAGCTATGATGCTACATTAAGGTTAGCATTCTGCCGTTAAAACAAAGCACCGAGCTAACATGCTACTGCTATTTCAATAAAAACAGACATTAACCTTCATCCTTTCTATCAAACAGAAGTAAACTCACTTCTTTAGCTCGGGGGGATGTGCTTTACTCATTTTCTCTTTAGCTTCACAACGTTTGCGTCCTGAGATCGTTTAACGAAGCCGCGGAAGGAAAGCGTGCTACCAGCGGAAACCGGAAGTTGAGGGATTGAACTTTGAAACAGCGCCCCCATGAGGCCAGGAGGAGGAGGGTCCAGCAGAGCTGAATACAAGCAGAAGTGATGTAGAAACATCAAAACATGCCTAATATGGAATGTCTTCTTCTATTTCTTTGTGTTCTACTAAAACTTTGTTAAACTTTCAAAATGAAAATGATCATAGATATAATTTAAACTAAGTTAAAGTTTATTTATGAGGCAAATTCACCACTAATGTAATTTCAAGTCAAAATACAAACCAGTCTACTCAGTTCAAGTAATATTAAAATCATTCTAATTCAAGCACATTCATTTCCAGAGCACTTTGATATAATAATAAATAATATTCTAATATAACTTTGGGATTTTTTATTTTATTTTTTACTTTAAAATAGAAGTGAGATGTGGAACTATACTATAGGAACACACTTCCATACAATCCTTAACAGGTGGCAAAGAATTTCGATTATTTACGTTTTCCTGTATATTTAATTCTATTCAAAAACTGCTCTAGTTACTCATAGTTTTGTTTAAACAGGTGTTGATGCTGCAGGCGGGAAGGATCTTCTGTTGCTGTCTGTGTTGCACTGCATGTGGAGAAGCTTCTGACTGAAGACACTCCGTTTTTGTTTAAAAATCTTCTGAAGAGGATGCTCACTGTTTTCCGTCATGTTTTTCACTTTATGAAGACTTCCTCTGTGAGATAAAACCAGAGGTTCTCCAACATGCAGCCACCCTACAGTAGCATTTAAAATAGCCCTTGCTAGTCAAACACCACCCAAATGGCAGCCCACTTCCCTGCAACTCCCAGCAAAATCCCCACCAATACCCAGCCAGTGCAGAGATGCCCTCAAGGACCAGACAAGGACCAGCCAAGGGCCCATCAAGGACTAGCCAAGGACCAGCCAAGGACCAGCCAAGAGCCAACCAAGGGCCCATGACCAGCCGAGGGCCAACCAAGGGCCCATCAAGGACCAGCCAAGAGCCAACCAAGGGCCCATCAAGGACCAGCCAAGAGCCAACCAAGGGCCCATCAAGGACCAGCCGAGGGCCAACCAAGGGCCCATCAAGGACTAGCCAAGGACCAGCTAAGGACCAGCCAAGGGCCGATCAAGGACCAGACAAGGACCAGCAAAGGGACCAGCCAAGGGCCCATCAAGGACCAGACAAGGAACCAGCCAAGGGCCAATCAAGGAGCAGACAAGGACTAGCCAAGGGCCCATCAAGGAGCAGCCAAGGGACCAGCCAAGGGCCCATCAAAGACCAGCCAAAGGCCAATCAACAACCAGCCAAGGGCCAACCAAGGGCCCATCGAGGGCCGATGAAGGACCAGCTAGGGCCCAGCCAAGGGCCCATCAAGGACCAGCCAAGGGACCATCAAGGACCAGCCAAGCACCATCCAAGGACCGATCAAGGACCAGCTATGGACCATCCAAAGACCGATCAAGGACCAGCTATGGACCATCCAAGGACCAGCTATGGGCCAGCCAAGGGCCGATCAAGGAAAGTGGTGACATTTTGAATGACTACTACTGTAAGCACCAATGAGCAGAAGTCGTACTTTGTTGCCTAGCAGCAAGATGGCGCTGGGTTCAGGCAGCCTTCAGGCCTGGTAGATCTGCTGCCTTCTGCTGACAAACATCATACATGTTCATTGGTCTCTGAGCTGCCCTGGGTCTGTGATTGGTTGATGTGTTTCCAGGTGATGGACTATCCTCTTGTCCAGGATGTGGGAAAGTCCTTCGGCAAAGGCAGCACTAGCCCACCTTATTCTACTTTAGCTAAAGTAAAAAGTCACCATCTGAGGAAATACTCAAGGGCAGAAAAGGATTTGATAGAAAGGCTACCAAAGTAAAAATACAATCAGACAAAAAACTTAAAGTTATGTATAAAATAGAATAAATACTAACAATTCATATATTAAAAAACTAATTTAGGCTGAAGAAATACTTAAACTAATCAATGTATTTCAAAATTAAAAAAATAAACAAAGTACTAACCATAAATATATATTTATCCTGAGCTATCTCTATAGTTCTGCTGCTATAGGCTTAGACTGCTGGAGGACATAGGGACCCCTATTTCATCTTTCTGCTTTGTTCTACAGGTGCTGGTCATAAAATTAGAATATCATGAAAAAATAGATTGATTTCAGTAATTCCATTTAAAAAGTGAAACTTGTATATTATATTCATACATTACATACAAACTCATATATTTCAGATGTTTATTTTGTTTAATTTTGATGATTACAAATGACAACAAATGAAAATCTCAAATTCATCATATCAGAAAATTAGAATATTACTGAAGACCAATAAAAACAAAGGATTTATAGAAATGTTGGCCAACTGAAAAGTATGAACATGAAAAGTATGAGCATGTACAGCACTCAGTATTTAGTTGGGCCTCCTTTGGCCTGTATTACTGCAGCAATGCGGCGTGGCATGGAGTCGATCAGTCTGTGGCACTGCTCAGGTGTTATGATAGCCCAGGTTGCTCTAATAGTGGCTTTTAGCTCTTCTGAATTGTTGGGTCTGGTGTATTGCATCTTCTTCTTCACAATACCCCATAGATTTTCTATGGGGTTAAGGTCAGGAGAGTTTGCTGGCCAATTAAGAACAGGGATACCATGGTCCTTCAACCAGGTACTGGTAGCTTTGGCACTGTGTGCAGGTGCCAAGTCCTGTTGGAAAATGAAATCTGCATCTCCAAAAAGTTGGTCAGCTGCAGGAAGCATGAAGTGCTCTAAAACTTCCTGGTATGTGGCTGCGTTGACCCTGGACCTCAGAAAACACAATGGACCAACACCAGCAGATGACATGGCACCCCAAACCATCACTGACTGTGGAAACTTTACACTGGACTTCAAGCAACGTGGATGAAGTGCCTCTCTTCTTTTCCTCCAGACTCTGGGACCTTGATTTCCAAAGGAAATGCAAAATTTACTTTCATCAGAGAACATGACTTTGGACCACTCACCAGCAGTCCAGTCCTGTTTCTCTTTAGACCCTTCTGACGCTGTCTGTGGTTCAAGAGTGGCTTGACACAAGGAATGCGACAGCAGAAACCCATGTCTTTCATACGTCTGTGTGTGGTGGTTCTTGAAGCACTCACTCCAGCTGCAGTCCACTCTTTGTGAATCTCCCCCACATTTTTGAATGGGTTTTGTTTCACAATCCTCTCCAGGGTGCGGTTATCTCTCTTGCTTGTACACTTTTTTCGACCACATCTTTTCCTTCCCTTCGCCTCTCTATTAATGTGCTTGGACACTGAGCTCTGTGAACAGCCAGCCTCTTTAGCGATGACCTTTTGTGTCTTGCCCTCCTTGTGCAAGGTGTCGATGGTCGTCTTTTGGACAACTGTCAAGTCAGCAGTCTTCCCCATGATTGTGTAGCCTATAGAACTAGACTGAAAGACCATTTAAAGGCTTTTGCAGGTGGTTTGAGTTAATTAGCTGATTAGAGTGTGGCACCAGGGGCCATCAATTTTGAACCTTTTCACAATATTCTAATTTTCCGATATGATGAATTTGAGATTTTCATTTGTTGTCATTTGTAATCATCAAAATTAAACAAAATAAACATCTGAAATATATGAGTTTGTATGTAATGTATGAATATAATATACAAGTTTCACTTTTTAAATGGAATTACTGAAATCAATCTACTTTTTCATGATATTCTAATTTTATGACCAGCACCTGTATCTCTTTTCTCCCACTCTGCAGAATCTGTTAGTTCAATCTCTAACCTTCTGCTCTCTCTGCTTTTTCTCATAGTAGCTTCATCTGGTCTGTTCCTGTTTGGCTGTGACTCCATCCTGGAGAGAAATATCAGCTGTGCTGCTGCCATCAACACCTTTGTTTCTAGATGTTGGAGCTTGGCCTGTTTTCCAGTGTAGTCCTGTTTCTCTGACTGTGACTAACTGGATGTGCTCTCTTCATCCTCTGACATGGGAGCTGGCTCCAGGAGGACAACAGAACACCATCAGTACCTTCTCACTGTTATATATCAGTTTTATTTTTATTGCACTTTTCGATAGAAACACTTTAAGCTGGCGTGTTTGTTCACCAGTAGTGTGAAAATGTGTCAATCAGTCAAACGTATTTCTTCACCTAAATTTAAAGGCAGACAGGTTTAGACCTGATCAGTCGAAGCTCGCTGCAGTCCACGCAGATTATTGTGATGTGTTGAGGGTTTGCTACACACATAGGCCCAGAGCACCACAGATCCTCCACCTTACCTAAGAAGCAGAGCTGAGAGGCTTTATATTGCTCACTGCTGCTGAAATGTTCAATTCTGGTTTCTTATAATCAAAGTTCCAGTAAAATGGAGCAAACTCCTTTTATTTATTTGTGATGCTGTGAGTCAGTCAGTGAGCTAACCCCCCCTAACATCCTCCTCAGTGGGAGTGTGTGTGTGGGGGGGTGGGTAGCAGAAGATCCTGGATTACTAGAAAGTAGGAACTGTTCCAGTGCTTGCAGTACTTCAGCCACTCGCTCCAAACGGATAAAGAGAATCAATAGGTTGGATTTCTTTAGAAAGTTATGCAAAAATTCAATTATCTGAAAAAAATGATCCAAAAATACTCCGGTCTTTTAAAAAGGTCGATGGAAGTCTCGGAATGAGGTCGGCCATGTTAAAGAAAAAAACATCCCATCCACCTGCTGCAAAGTTCTTTATTCTGTCATCTATAAAGAGGCATGAACCAGTTTATAAAAAGAAATAAAGACTTTTTAAATCATAAACATTTTCACAATAGCACCTGAAAACAGCAGCTATAAATAATCGAACCCGGATCCTGTTCATTGGTTCATCAGAGCCACTATTAGTCCATGTTTGCATAGGAGATACGAGCCAACAACACCAATCAGCTGAAAATGGAAAGCAGACCAGATTTCCCATCAAATCCACTCTTGGTGTCCAGGCAATAATAATAATAATGCAGATTAAAAGTGGAGAAAATAAACCTAAAACAAGTGGAAGCGATTCTGTTCATCGACGCCAAAAAATGATGGATTTCACCAGGAGTCTGTTTTGCTTTTAAACCCAAACAGCCTGATGTTGCTAGCGGCTCACGGCTGACTTCAAACCATTTTAGGTTTTTTACACCGAAAAATAAAGAAAGAAGCTTCTGCAGCAACAGCTTTAAACCTGCTGAGTAGCAGGGATGAATCATTTAGCCAAAAATGAAAATAGCATTTATTTTAATCCAATATTGTGATGCTATTTTGCCATTATGTCCATTTTCACTACAGAGTTCCAGTTTTTTCCTGACATGGAAAGTTTGCTTGTCCAGTTTTTCATTGTAGGACTTTACTGTAACCTTTTGTCAAGAAGTAAATAATTACTTTCATGCATGAATCTGCGTATTAGCAGCACCCCTCTTCCCGTCTGTGAAGCTTATTACTGTTAGCTAAAAGGCTGGAGGGAAAAATTGAGCTATTTGCTCTTTTTAAATGTAATATGAACAAAACTCATTCCTTCTGCCATTTGAAAATGTGTTAAATTGTGAAAATATTGTGAATGCAATTAATATCCCAGCCCAGAATCAGATGGTTGAGATCAGCCAATGGGAGGGTAGGTAAAAAAAAAAAAAAAAAAACTAATTATAGAAACCCAACAATGAATCCCCCAGAGGGAGGAAGCCATTTTAATGCCCGCTTGCCTTTGATTAGTCATCATTTCTTTTCAGTCACTGATGAAGGTGGGAAAAGCGCCTCCTCCGGCGCACAGAGGTGACGACAGCACAACTAGAAAGTCCAGCTTATCAGAGAGCAAATTGTTACCAAACAAAATGACTTAAATGTGTTTTAAGAGATAAAATCAGACATTTTTCTAGAACATAATTGGCTTGTTTATCCAAAACAGGACAGTTTTGTTGGTTTCACCTCATGTCTGATTGTGAAAAGCAGGATTCTAATGAGGAGAGAAATTTATTTATTTAAAAGGCAAACAAAATACTTGATTAAGGAACAAAATGCACTTGGAGACAGTTAGCGATGGTAGTGTGAACAACAGAGGCATGAAAGTTTTAAACCAAATGAATCTCCATCTACTCTCCTCTGATCGGTGGTGCTGCTGCTGCTATGATTGCGATTTCACATTCATTTCTGAATCCATCTAGTGGAGAAGCTTGGTGGCGTTTTCAGTAGCTGAGCTCAGCGCTGCTGAAGAAGCTCTGAAGAAGAACAGGAAGGAGCAGCGTTTGATACGTTGGTACGGGGGAACATTCAGTCATCGGCTCCATCAGTCCAGTCCTTACTTTCACACACGCCAGGAAACCAAAACTGAACACATCAGCACCTCAAACCCCCCAGAAACATCAAACTCAGCAGAAAACAAATTAAAAAAAAGGGCAGTAAAGCAGTCAGAGGCTTCCTGAGGCAAAAAGGCAGCGGCTGAACTTTTGGCGCCGAAGCTCAGCCTTTGCTCCCCTGCAGTGCGTGGCCCTCAGACATTCGCTCCTCCTCCACCCGGATCCGGAGGTGCTCCTGACAGTGTTCTAGGAAGGGCTCCAGCGCCGTGAAGCCCTGCTGACACGGCACACAGTGGTACAGCCTCTGCCTCTTGGAGCCCGGCCCTTTGCTGGCGTCCATCTGGCTGGTGCACACGCTGCACTGGTGCCTCCTGGAGGACGACTGGTGAAGCTCCATGTGCTCCTTCAGCTGCTGCTGCACAGAGAAGACCTCCGGGCAGGAGGGACAGGGGAACTCGCTGTGCTCGGGCGGCTCTCTCCCAGCCACGTTGAACAGAACTCTGGGAGCGCTCCTGGGCCGCCCCGGACCCGCCCTGCGGCCTCTCTTCAGCGGCAGCCTGTTTTTGGCCACACTGGCGTTCAGTTTGAGGGCCTGAGAGTCTTTGACGGTGCCGTTATTGACGGGGGCGCAGCCCTCCTCTACGTGCCGTCTGTAGTGGGCCCTAAAGGACAGGTGGTGAAGGAAAACTTTGCCGCAGATCTGACATGGATACGGAACGACTTTCCTAAGCTTTTTGGTGACGGGCCTGGGCTCCCTCATGATCAGTTTCTCTCTCCTGTGCTTCTCCTTCCTGTGCAGGTACAGCTGAGACGTGCATCTGAAAACCATGTCACACGAGCGACAGCTTAGAAGCTTCTTCTTGGATTTTGTGCGTTCCTTTGATGCTCCGCTGGCCTCCACAGTCCCCGCCTCCTCTGCGTCCCTCTGCGTTTCGGCATTTAGCTTCTCCTCCATGTGGCAGTCCTGAATGTGCCGCAGCAGCGCAGCTTCTGTGCAGAAAATCCTGGAACAGATCTGGCACATGCTGACGGAGTCGCTGCTGGGTCCTGGAACGTCTGAAACATCGGAGTGGGCGGAGTCGCCCTCAGAGACGGGTGGGGAATCGTAAGGAAGGCTGCAGACGTCAGTGACGTTTGGAGAAGACGGAGAGCCGCTGCAGCCGGCCTGCTGATGGTGAAGCAGCGCCTGCTTCTGGCTGAAGCTCCTCCCACAAGGAGCGCACGCGTACGGACTGCTGTCCAAAAGGTGCGGCTGGCGATAAAGCGACTTGTCCTGCAGCCTGCCTGAATTTGACAGCAGAGTGGTACAGGAGGCGGCGTGGCGGGCCGGTCCGCGGGAGCCGTCACACTGACACTGATGCAGCTGCAGTGAGGACCTCAGGGAGAACTGCTGCCCGCAGAGGGGACAGCGGTGAGGTTTAGGCAGCGTGTTCTTTAGTTCCTGGTGCTGCAGCAGGTCTTTTTGGTAAGGGACATCTTTCTCACACTCCTGACAGCCGCAATGGGAGCGATGGGAGTGCTGGTGGCTTTGCTGCTTGGTGTCGGTGCGCGCGATGAAGCTGGCCAGTCTGGACAGCGTGTCCGCTCTGAAGGTCTCATGTGACCTGGAGCTGCTCCAGCCGACTCCATCCATCCTTCTCCCCTGCTGTAACACAGACAGCAGAGTCAGAAATGGAAAAACTGGACAGGAAACCAAGATTTAGAATTATTTCTGTTTTTATGACTGAAAATACTGGTTTATCTTTGGCTACAATTGTGAGGGTGCCTCATTTAGCAAATGAGGACATATCAGCCCCGTTCTGACATCTGATCTCTGGACAGAGGGAAGAAGAAGCTGAGGAGCCTGTTAGTCTAGATCAGGAATCCCCACAGTCGGTCCCGGAGGGCCGCTGTCCTGCAGGTTTTAGAGGTTTCTCTGCTTTAGCACAGCTGATTCTGCTGATTGCAGTTCAGCTAAAGCCTGTTAATCAGCTATCAGGGTAAATCAGCTGTGCTGGAGCAGGGAAACCTCCTTTCAGGACAGCGGCCCTCAGGGACCCACTTTAGGGATGTCTGGTCTAGAGACTAAATAAAAAGATCTTGGCTGTTCCCCCCCAGATTCCCCTTCCTCCATCAGCGCTCCATCCCGCACGTCATGCGGAGTACTTGTCTGTCATGTTAATCAGCGAGAGCTGTTCCACATCCACCGTTACTCCTCCACACGTCACCGTCCACATACGTCTTCTCCGTCTGTCACCGTCAAAATCCGGAGCTGAGCTCTTTTTAACTTCGGTCCGGCGAGGTTAAAATCAGCAATCGCTCCAAACAGGGAAAAGAATGGCGAGAATATCCGGCTTATCAAATTAAAATATGGGAATGACAGATCGGGTACTAAACATTAGAGCATAATTCTTCTATATTCCCAAAAACTAAGACCGTTTATTTAAATAAACGGATGCAAACTATTGGTACTTAAACAGACCAGGAAGCAGATTTCTCATCTCCATCAAAATATTTATTTTAAACCAAGAAGCTTAAAAGTTTAATCAAATCCAGTCAAAATAAACTTCTTATCTCAGGCTTGGATGAAGTGAGGCTGAGTTAGGAAGCAGAGAACAAACATAGTTTATCCAAGCCATGGATGATCCTAGTTATTAGGGGTGTAAATAATAATCTTTTTGTATTAATGCATCGATCCAATAGCCGACGATCCGATGCACCGATACAAGAGAATCGATTCATGTTTTTTTTTTTTCCTCCGGTCTATTTTTATCCATTTGCTCCTGGGCGTAATTCTCCCTCCCGTGCTGCGGTGGCGCTAAACCTATTTTGCCCTCCTGCCTCGCTTCCTGGTTATACTCTTACAGCAGTGTGTTGCAGTGAGCTTGATGCAGACATTTTTGATTTATGCTCAATATTGAAGCGTGGTCTGAGCTACACGCTGTGGGTCTAGATACGGCCGAGGCGGAGAGGAAGTGGGGGCGAGTTTAGTCCGACGACGGAGGGACATGAGGGCCAAAAAGAGCGGAGATCCAGGTGGAAAAAGGGTCCCAGCGTTCTCGTGCACCTCGCTCTTCTAGCGGGTCAAACTTCACGAGTTGTTTTCCGCAATTTGGGTCATAAAAACAAACCAAGCCGGCCTCCTGTCTGCGGCGCTGTCTGCGGTCAGCTACAATTTGGGAGAGGAGCAGCGGAGCGACTGTGGAGGGGGCGGGACGTCTGGAGCCGAGGTATTGCATTGCACTCATTGCACTGATTTTCTGCAGTATTTTTTGATGCAAAGCCTTTCAGAATCTATAACGCAGGAGTATTATTATTTTTCAGTGAATGAGGTTTTAATAGGAATAGGTGGAGGGCAACTTTTCTACTTCTTATTTACTGTTGTTTCTCAAAAAATGCATAACGATATTACAGCTTTCATTGATTTATTTCCAATTTGAAACATTGTCTAGCCTGTAAGGTAAAAAACAAACAAACAATCGAATCGTGGTGTATTCTTGAGTATCGAAAAAAATCGAAACGTTGGGTCAGGAAATCGATACTGAATCGAATCGCCATGATGGGTGTGATTTACACCGGTACTAGTTATCCCTGTTACAGAAATCCACAACAAAAAGAAGATATTTGGGCAGAAACTGAACATCTGCTGGATGCTGATGGGATTTTTTAATAAGTCATATTAAATTAAGTGTTTATTTCCACGTTTTGCTCCTATGACTTTAACAATAATATGGCGCATGCTCTCCTGGCGCTCAGAGCAGGATGGGAGGAACAGCGGAGGCTGCGGGCTTTAAGGGTTAAAGCATTAATCGTTGGGAGGTCTGCTTTTTCACATGCATGCATTTCTTAGAACGTTCTCAGCAGCGTTTTCCTGCAGGGTGAGCATCTGATCTGGATGGAGGGCCTAGGTCCTGCTGGCGTTCAAACCTCCTCAGATCCTCCAGTCTTCTACAGTCTCAGCTAATCGCGCTCCTTTAGTCTCTCACCTGATCTGTGGATCTTGGTAACTTCTCCAGAATCACCACAGGCCTCTTCAAGCCGTCGCCGAATAACGCTGTGTGCGACGGTACCGCTTGTGTGGCTGGGCGGCCATGTTTGGGAAGGTTTGCTGTGGAGCTGAACTCTTTAGACTTCTGGATGATGGAGTGGACAGCGTTCTTAGAGATGTTCAATGCTTGGGATATTTTCCTTAAACCCAGTCCTGCTTGAAACTTCTCCACCACTTTCTCCTTCACCTGCTGGCTCTGCTCCTTGATCTTCATCACGCTTTTTTTCTTTTTTTAATCGAGGTCCCCAAAGGAAAAAGACAAAAAAAAAAAACAGATGGTTAAACAGATTTAGCTGCAACCAGTTGGATCCTCACTATTAACTGGTTATCATCTGACTTTATTGGATTTTATTACTGACTGATGGAGCAACCGTGGTTTAGTCTCTAGATAGACAGATCTAACTCATGCTTATCTAGATCAAGTGCTCTCTTTAGATGTGATAATTAGCTGCCAATAAGCCATAAAGTTTGATCTTTGCTTTTAACAGAAAGTTCATACTGATAACTTTGCAGTTAACATTTCCAAACTATGAACTTCCTCTTTTACAGTTTAACAAACAACTTTAAGATTTGAACGTTTTAAGAGAGATTGGGAGAATAAAAAAGTCACGTCCAAAATAAGATCTTTTTATTTTATAAGATTATTTTATTTTATTAATATAAACTTAGCAGCAGAGGTCGAAATTTCAAAGTGAAGTCATTTTTTTCCTTTTCTACATTGTTTTCATTTTATCTATCGACGTTTTCAAAAGCTGCTAAACTTTTATTCTCCGTTTAGTTAAAGTTTAAAGGAAAAGTCAGCCGCTAAGTGAAAGTAAACACAGATTAGCTTCCTGTGTGCTAACGTTAGCTCGGTGCTAAGCTGCGCTAACATGCTTCCGCGCTTTAACGGCTCACCTGCGCTTCTCTCTCTGACCCTCAGGGGCTTCCGTACAAACAGCCCGCTATCATCGTCACTCTGCGGGTTCGGAGCGGTTCGGTTCTGACCACATGGACCAGAACCACGGCACCGACATGACGGCGACAGGAGCGAAGTTTATAGTAAGCAGGGACACTTCCGGTTTGTCATTCAAAACAGACCCGTCACTTCCGGACTGTTTTGGACCCGCCCACAAACAAGTCATTAATGGGAACAAATAAAACCTCCCTGGTTTAATATCAGGGGTAATGCAGACCTAAGTAGTAACATTCTGATTAAAATCTCAAACTTTCTAGAAGAATTTCACATATTTTCCCAAAAAACAAAAAAACTTCTGATCTTTAAAATGTTCGTTTCGGAAAATTAACTCAGAAATGTGGATTAAAGGAAAAACGCTGCTGATAATTTCCCATTGCTGATTTTACAAGATCAGAAAATCTTAATTTTAATATTAAAATATCTTTACCGCCATTTATGGAGATTTTATAGTTTATTTTTTATGAAACCCTGAATCAGGACCTCTTATCTTCTTATATCCTAAATGGTAATAAAGAAGGAAAACATTTCATCCAGAGACTCTGTCTATTATATTTAGTCCTACATTAAGAATAATAAACCATTTTCTTTATTTTATGCAGACCTTAAATTAAAGAATGGATCTACATTCTTAAACACATTCAATAAGTTTTTATCCTCCATCTTTTAATATAGAAGTAAAACATTATTTCCATAAACACACAGCGGACATGTTATCACATGTCATCAGAATCAGATATTTGGTAAATTGGAAAACTTTGAGAACTACACTATATTGCCAAAAGTATTTGCTCACCCATCCAAATTATTGGAATCAGGTGTTCCAATCACTTCCATGGCCACAGGTGTATAAATTCAAGCACCTAGGCATGCAGACTGTTTTTACAAACATTTGTGAAAGAATGGGTCGCTCTCAGGAGCTCAGTGAATTCCAGCGTGGAACTGTGATAGGATGCCACCTGTGCAACAAATCCAGTCGTGAAATTTCCTCGCTCCTAAATATTCCACAGTCAACTGTCAGCTGTATTATAAGAAAATGGAAGTGTTTGGGAACGACAGCAACTCAGCCACGAAGTGGTAGGCCACGTAAACTGACGGAGCGGGGTCAGCGGATGCTGACGCGCATAGTGCGAAGAGGTCGCCAACTTTCTGCAGAGTCAATCACTACAGACCTCCAAACTTCATGTGGCCTTCAGATTAGCTCAAGAACAGTGCGCAGAGAGCTTCATGGAATGGGTTTCCATGGTCGAGCAGCTGCATCCAAGCCATACATCACCAAGTGCAATGCAAAGCGTCGGATGCGGTGGTGTGAAGCACGCCGCCACTGGACTCTAGAGCAGTGGAGACGCGTTCTCTGGAGTGACGAATCGCGCTTCTCCATCTGGCAATCTGATGGACGGGTCTGGGTTTGGCGGTTGCCAGGAGAACGGTACTTGTCTGACTGCATTGTGCCAAGTGTAAAGTTTGGTGGAGGGGGGATTATGATGTGAGGTTGTTTTTCAGGAGCTGGGCTTGGCCCCTTAGTTCCAGTGAAAGGAACTCTGAATGCTTCAGCATACCAAGACATTTTGGACAATTCCATGCTCCCAACTTTGTGGGAACAGTTTGGAGCTGGCCCCTTCCTCTTCCAACATGACTGTGCACCAGTGCACAAAGCAAGGTCCATAAAGACATGGATGACAGAGTCTGGTGTGGATGAACTTGACTGGCCTGCACAGAGTCCTGACCTCAACCCGATAGAACACCTTTGGGATGAATTAGAGCGGAGACTGAGAGCCAGGCCTTCTCGTCCAACATCAGTGTGCGACCTCACAAATGCGCTTCTGGAAGAATGGTCAAAAATTCCCATAAACACACTCCTAAACCTTGTGGACAGCCTTCCCAGAAGAGTTGAAGCTGTTCTAGCTGCAAAGGGTGGACCGACGTCATATTGAACCCTATGGATTAGGAACGGGATGTCACTTAAGCTCATATGTGAGTCAAGGCAGGTGAGCAAATACTTTTGGCAATATAGTGTACATCAGATCCCAGTTATGTCCTGAACAGATCTAGTTTTCTAGAAGTGGGCAGCTTATGGTGGCTGCATCTTTTTTCCATTCTCATGGTTTTTTTTTTCACAGCTGTTGGTGGATACTGTGAAACTGGAGGGATTTTCACTGTTATTTTGGTCCCTTTTGGATACTTATGAGACGTAACCATAGCAACCACAGTTCAGGTTTAATCTGAGCAGAGACGTCCAAACATGTTTGATGAGATAAACGCAAGTGATGGTTTAATTTCACTGAATACTGACACCTGCTGGTCATTTAACATCATTACAGGCAGCCGCTGATTGGATGACCTATAATGATTTATCCATAATTTATTTCTTGTCTTTGTTTAAATTATGTGTTTGATATTTTTAGATGCAATCCATAAATATGAAGACCAAACAGAAACATTTAGGTGAACATGTGAAAAAGGATGTTTGTGGACAAGGATTTAATTATTTAAAATAACTAGAGTAAAAAGAGCAAACTAAGAGTTAATTTGAAATCGGATGAGTTGAGTGATAATTGAAAGAAAGATGAAACAAAAACATAAAATATGACATCAGATGGTCCCGCTCAGCTGAAAGCTTTCAGCTGCTCCGCAATTTCCTCATTCTTTTGGTGAAAAACTGCAAAAGTTCAGAGATTGTTTTGTCAGAAGTGCTGCAGTTCGAGGTTCTCCATGATGAAGCATTTTACTCACCTGTCCTGCATGTTTTAAATGCATCTCTGCTGAATCCAATGACTGGATCAGTTCTTCATCTATTTATTGCCGACTTGAAGAGGGAGGATTTGCCATCGAACTTCTGGCCAGAGAAAAAACCCGTAATATGTAGCCAACATTTGGAAGAAGAATGTTTTCAAGATGACTTGGATAATAGCGCGTTGTGACAAACACCAGATACAGCACTGGGACTTGATCAACAGCCGATACCGCACCGTGACGTCACTAACCAGTAGGTGGCAGTAGTGTTCTTTGACAAACATGGATGCCTCCAGTAAAGCACATTCACATGAAAATTAATCTGAATTAAAAACACTGATAATTTTTGAACAGGATGGAATCATTTCAGATTTAAAGAACTTTCAGGAGTTTGGATTCTGAATATGAGCGACTTTTCCTTCAAACTTCAGTAATCAGATGCATTTTACTGAATTCTATTTAAAGGTATCAGAGTAAATGGGGTTTAAATCTTCTTCCAGTTATGCTTTTCTTAGAATCTCACAATAATTTGTGTTTATGTGGAAAAAAATAACATTAATCTTTTAAGGTCCAATTATTATTATTATTATCTGAATCCCAAAAAACATCTTTAAAGTTTTTTCTTCAATCAAAACAGCAAAGAAACATTTTTTTTCCAGAAACCAATAGATGCTGGATAGATAAAAGCGTTTAGTTTAATATAAAAGGAGTGAAAATAGAGCAGGAACTGTAATAATTTATTCATGTTTAAGGCTAAAACCAGCTCTGACAACTGAAGCGCTTTGAAACCCAGAAGATATTAGGCTTCATGTTGAGCCCACATCCCTGCTTTACATCACATTTACAAAAATGACCTTTAAATACGGATCCAATGACGCCGTCATGGCGCTGAAACAATCAGTGGGCGGAGCTAAAAGAAGAAGGAATTAACTTTAAGGCTACAGGTGGACTGCATCATTCAGAGTGCTGGATGGAGATGTTTAAGACATGAGCTGCACCGCTGTGAGGAGGAACCGGAAGCAAACCAGTCTACTGACTGAGCTCTGACTGGTTCCAGTTCAGACGCCAGGATGGAGTCAAACGGTCGGATACTGTTTGCTGCTGCAGGAGAAACACCTTTGATGCTGCTTAACGAACTTTACAGGAAAACATCAGACATCATCCTGGAGCTGCTCTGTGATTCTGCCTCTGTTCCCTTTTCAGATAAATCTTCTTCCTGCAGGAACAGAACCAGGAACCAAGAACCGTTTGGTTATCTGACCATAAAACAGGAAAGAAACCAATCACACGTTACCAGCATGTTACAGCGTTTCACCACATCACATCTTTTTCTTTTAAATCAAGGAACCAGACCTGGAATCATTTGCATTATTAAAGGGAGCTGCATGCAGACCAGAACATCAGGAGCAGCAGGATGGAGGAGAAGCAAACATGGCTGCCAGCAGTGGACTGAGAGGGGACAGAGATCATCCAACCAGACATACAGCGAGCATGAATCACTTTGGTCACAATGATAAATAAAATATAAACAAAAGGAAATCAGCAGCTCTTCTGGATCTCCAGGCAACTGAAACGGTTCGAGTAAAATTATAAAAACTGCTCCTGATGATAATAAAGCTGCTTCTCCACCAGTTCACCATTCAGCTTTTATGGATCCGTCAATAAATCTTCCTACAAATGAAGCAGGAATCCTGTTACTCTTCTAAATAAAACTAGATCCAATCTCAAATTGAAAAAAGTCTCCCTAAAACTACAAGATGAACCTAAATCAACTCCTCCGTCCACCAGGGAGTAAAACTGAACCTTTAGAGCCGAATTAAAGTGACTTGGAGACAGAAAGAGGCTAAAAACAAACATTAAACCAGCAGGTTGGTTCAGAACATGGAGGAAAAGTTTCACAGCCTGATTGTTCACAGCAGATTATTTGGTTTTCCTCAACAGATTAGAGGAGGGAGGGTCAGTGTCTGACTGAATGAACCTAAAACAAGATCAAACAAAAACAAAACAACTGATCAAAGAAACATTTCACATCCTGTCAGCGTTCAGCCTGTTCTCCAGGAATCATCCTGTCAGCGTTCAGCCTGTTCTCCAGGAATCATCCTGTCAGCGTTCAGCCTGTTCTCCAGGAATCATCCTGTCAGCGTTCAGCCTGTTCTCCAGGAATCATCCTGTCAGCGTTCAGCCTGTTCTCCAGGAATCATCCTGTCAGCGTTCAGCCTGTTCTCCAGGAATCATCCTGTCAGCGTTCAGGCTGTTCTCCAGGAATCATCCTGTCAGCGTTCAGCCTGTTCTCCAGGAATCATCCTGTCAGCGTTCAGCCTGTTCTCCAGGAATCATCCTGTCAGCGTTCAGCCTGTTCTCCAGGAATCATCCTGTCAGCGTTCAGCCTGTTCTCCAGGAATCATCCTGTCAGCGTTCAGCCTGTTCTCCAGGAATCATCCTGTCAGCGTTCAGCCTGTTCTCCAGGAATCATCCTGTCAGCGTTCAGCCTGTTCTCCAGGAATCATCCTGTCAGCGTTCAGCCTGTTCTCCAGGAATCATCCTGTCAGCGTTCAGCCTGTTCTCCAGGAATCATCCTGTCAGCGTTCAGCCTGTTCTCCAGGAATCATCCTGTCAGCGTTCAGCCTGTTCTCCAGGAATCATCCTGTCAGCGTTCAGCCTGTTCTCCAGGAATCATCCTGTCAGCGTTCAGCCTGTTCTCCAGGAATCATCCTGTCAGCGTTCAGGCTGTTCTCCAGGAATCATCCTGTCAGCGTTCAGGCTGTTCTCCAGGAATCATCCTGTCAGTGTTCAGCCTGTTCTCCAGGAATCATCCTGTCAGCGTTCAGCCTGTTCTCCAGGAATCATCCTGTCAGTGTTCAGCCTGTTCTCCAGGAATCATCCTGTCAGTGTTCAGCCTGTTCTCCAGGAATCATCCTGTCAGCGTTCAGCCTGTTCTCCAGGAATCATCCTGTCAGTGTTCAGGCTGTTCTCCAGGAATCATCCTGTCAGCGTTCAGCCTGTTCTCCAGGAATCATCCTGTCAGTGTTCAGGCTGTTCTCCAGGAATCATCCTGTCAGCGTTCAACCTGTTCTCCAGGAATCATCCTGTCAGTGTTCAGGCTGTTCTCCAGGAATCATCCTGTCAGTGTTCAGCCTGTTCTCCAGGAATCATCCTGTCAGTGTTCAGGCTGTTCTCCAGGAATCATCCTGTCAGCGTTCAACCTGTTCTCCAGGAATCATCCTGTCAGCGTTCAGGCTGTTCTCCAGGAATCATCCTGTCAGCGTTCAACCTGTTCTCCAGGAATCATCCTGTCAGTGTTCAGGCTGTTCTCCAGGAATCATCCTGTCAGCGTTCAACCTGTTCTCCAGGAATCATCCTGTCAGTGTTCAGGCTGTTCTCCAGGAATCATCCTGTCAGTGTTCAGCCTGTTCTCCAGGAATCATCCTGTCAGTGTTCAGGCTGTTCTCCAGGAATCATCCTGTCAGTGTTCAGCCTGTTCTCCAGGAATCATCCTGTCAGTGTTCAGCCTGTTCTCCAGGAATCATCCTGTCAGTGTTCAGGCTGTTCTCCAGGAATCATCCTGTCAGTGTTCAGCCTGTTCTCCAGGAATCATCCTGTCAGCGTTCAGCCTGTTCTCCAGGAATCATCCTGTCAGTGTTCAGGCTGTTCTCCAGGAATCATCCTGTCAGCGTTCAGCCTGTTCTCCAGGAATCATCCTGTCAGTGTTCAGGCTGTTCTCCAGGAATCATCCTGTCAGTGTTCAGCCTGTTCTCCAGGAATCATCCTGTCAGTGTTCAGCCTGTTCTCCAGGAATCATCCTGTCAGCGTTCAGGCTGTTCTCCAGGAATCATCCTGTCAGCGTTCAGCCTGTTCTCCAGGAATCATCCTGTCAGTGTTCAGGCTGTTCTCCAGGAATCATCCTGTCAGTGTTCAGCCTGTTCTCCAGGAATCATCCTGTCAGTGTTCAGGCTGTTCTCCAGGAATCATCCTGTCAGTGTTCAGGCTGTTCTCCAGGAATCATCCTGTCAGTGTTCAGCCTGTTCTCCAGGAATCATCCTGTCAGCGTTCAGGCTGTTCTCCAGGAATCATCCTGTCAGTGTTCAGGCTGTTCTCCAGGAATCATCCTGTCAGTGTTCAGCCTGTTCTCCAGGAATCATCCTGTCAGTGTTCAGCCTGTTCTCCAGGAATCATCCTGTCAGCGTTCAGGCTGTTCTCCAGGAATCATCCTGTCAGCGTTCAGCCTGTTCTTGAGGAAACGCTGAAAGATGGCGCCATCCTGTAACAGCCTCTGATGCAGCTTCAGAAAGTCCTTCCTGTTGCTCCGTGGCTCCATCCTAAATCCTGCTGATATTCCGCAGACTTCGTCTTCCCAGCCTGACGTTCGGCGGTCCGTTCCGCTGCCGGGTTAGGTCAGACCCAAATACTGCGGCGGCCCTTCCAGGGCAGGCGTTCTACCTCTTGTAGTGGCTGGGGGCGTCTGCAAACATGTACTTCAGTCTATAAGCTTCTGCCAGGAGGAGGCCCACCTCTTCGTTCCCCCAGTGGATGGTTGGGAGGTTTTGGAGAAGCATCAGGAGGCTCTGAAGGGAGAAGCCAAACTCAGTCTTAGTATCGACACCCATCTATACAAAAGAGGGTTCGCTAGATTAAACCAGACGACACTGGAAATTAAGTCCTTCTTAATTCAGAGGATAATTAAGATAAGAATCTAGAAGACCTGCTGGCTTCCTGTGAGCATCAGGCCTCATCAGATGCTCTCTGGCTGCTACAGCCGCCCCTCAGACACATTTATTTTCTCCCTCCTGTTTCGGTTTGTTTCTAATATAAATACATTTCAGTGTGAAGGTAGACATGTTTTACTAAATCTCAGGCAGAATTATACTAAAGTCCTTTAAATGCTGAGAAATACAGGATAAGTGATCCTGAGATCCCACTGGAATAAAGAAGGAAAATCCCTCTGGATCAAAGAACATTCCAGAGATGAAGACATCTCTCCATCCATCTCTGAGTTCCTGTTGAATAAAGGCGGCGTACCTGAAAGTCCACCATGCAGAGGATTTCTTTGCGCCACTCGATAAGAAACGCAGCACAGACATAGAGGTGGAAATGGGAGAAACCTTCAGCTTCAGCCTGGAAACGGAAAAAACAGCAGCCTGTCAGGATCCAGCTGTTCATCAGACAGAGGGCAGCACTGAATGATGGCCGTCACTACCCGATCCGTCCCGGGAGCAACGATCCGACCCAGAAGAAACGATCCGACCCGGAAGAAACGATCCGACCAGGAAGCAACGATCCGACCCAGAAGAAACGATCCGACCCGGGAGCAACGATCCGACCCAGAAGAAACGATCCGACCCGGGAGCAACGATCCGACCCAGAAGAAACGATCCGACCCAGAAGAAACGATCCGACCCGGGAGCACAGTCCGACCCGGAAGCAACGATCCGACCCAGAAGAAACCATCCGACCCGGGGGCAACGATCCGACCCGGGAGCAACGATCTGTCCCGGGAGCAACGATCCGACCCGGGAGCAACGATCCGACCCAGAAGAAACGATCCGACCCAGAAGAAACGATCCGACCCGGGAGCAACGATCCGACCCAGAAGAAACCATCCGACCCAGAAGAAACCATCCGACCCGGGGGCAACGATCCGACCCGGGAGCAACGATCTGTCCCGGGAGCAACGATCCGACCCGGGAGCAACGATCCGACCCAGAAGAAACGATCCGACCCGGGAGCAACGATCCGACCCAGAAGAAACGATCCGACCCGGGAGCAACGATCCGACCCAGAAGAAACGATCCGACCCGGGAGCAACGATCCGACCCAGAAGAAACGATCCGACCCGGGAGCAACGATCCGACCCAGAAGAAACGATCCGACCCGGGAGCACAGTCCAACCCGGAAGCAACAATCCGACCCAGAAGAAACGATCCGACCCGGGAGCAACGATCCGACCCAGAAGAAACGATCCGACCCGGGAGCACAGTCCGACCCGGAAGCAACGATCCGACCCAGAAGAAACGATCCGACCCGGGGGCAAAGATCCGACCCGGGAGCAACGATCTGTCCCGGGAGCAACGATCCGACCCGGGAGCAACGATCCGACCCGGGAGCAACGATCCGACCCAGAAGAAACGATCCGACCCGGGAGCAACGATCCGACCCAGAAGAAACGATCCGACCCGGGAGCAACGATCCGACCCGGAAGCAACGATCCGACCCAGAAGAAACGATCCGACCCGGGAGCAACGATCCGACCCGGGAGCAACGATCCGACCCGGAAGCAACGATCCGACCCAGAAGAAACCATCCGACCCGGGAGCAACGATCCGACCCGGGAGCAACGATCTGTCCCGGGAGCAACGATCCGACCCGGGAGCAACGATCCGACCCGGGAGCAACGATCCGACCCAGAAGAAACGATCCGACCCGGGAGCAACGATCCGACCCGGAAGCAACGATCCGACCCAGAAGAAACGATCCGACCCGGGAGCAACGATCCGACCCGGGAGCAACGATCTGTCCCGGGAGCAACGATCTGTCCCGGGAGCAACGATCTGTCCCGGGAGCAACGATCCGACCCGGGAGCAACGATCTGTCCCGGGAGCAACGATCTGTCCCGGGAGCAACGATCCGACCCGGAAGAAATGATCCGACCCAGAAGCAACGATCCGTCTGGGGAGCAACGATCCGACCCGGGAGCAACGATCTGTCCCGGGAGCAACGATCCGACCCGGAAGCAACGATCCGACCCAGAAGAAACGATCCGTCTGGGGAGCAACGATCCGACCCGGAAGCAACGATCTGTCCCGGGAGCAACGATCGGACCCGGAAGCAACGATCGGACCCGGAAGCAACGATCCGACCCGGAAGCAACGATCCGACCCAGAAGAAACGATCCGTCTGGGGAGCAACGATCCGACCCGGGCGCAACGATCTGTCCCTGAAGCAACGATCTGTCCCGGGAGCAACGATCCGACCCAGAAGAAACAATCCGACCCGGAAACAACGATTCGTCTGGAGAGCAACAATCTGTCATGGAAGCAACGATCTGCCCCTGAAGCAACGATCTGTCCCTGAAGCAACGATCCGACCCGGAAGCAACGATCCGACCCGGAAGAAACGATCCGACCCGGAAACAACGATTCGTCTGGGGAGCAACAATCTGTCACGGAAGCAACGATCTGCCCCTGAGGCAAAGATCTGTCCCTGAAGCAACGATCCGACCTGGAAGCAACGATCCGACCCGGAGGAAACGATCCGACCCGGAGGAAACGATCCGACCCGGAGGAAACGATCCGACCCGGAAACAACGATCCGACCCGGAAACAACGATTCGTCTGGGGAGCAACAATCTGTCACGGAAGCAACGATCTGCCCCTGAAGCAACGATCTGTCCCTAAAGCAACGATCCGACCCGGAAGCAACGATCCGACCCGGAAGCAACGATCCGACCCGGAGGAAACGATCCGACCCGGAGGAAACGATCCGACCCGGAAACAACGATTCGTCTGGGGAGCAACAATCTGTCACGGAAGCAACGATCCGACCCGGAAGCAACGATCCGACCCGGAAGCAACGATCCGACCAGGTAGCAACGTTCCGACCAGGAAGCACGTTCCGTCCCTGGAGCAACGATCTGCCCCTGAAGCAACGATCTGTCCCTGAAGCAACGATCTGTCCTGGGAGCAACAATCGGACCTGGGAGCAACGATTCGTCCCGGAAGCAACGGACCGTCCTGCTCGAGCGCGAACAGAATAACTTCGGGTTAGGCAATGCTTTGTTTTTCTTAGTTTTTTATTCTTTTGTCTTTTGAATATTTTTGTATTTGCGTTAATATTGCATATTCTGAAAATGAAAAAAACCAAAAGACTTAAATAGCCCCGATTGCTCTGAGCGTGTCTGATGATGACATCACGCAATAGATAATAGTGAATGGAAAACGTTTCTTTCTTCCAGAGAAGTCTTCAATATTTTCTATACGATCTAGTTTAGCATCCTTTAATGTTTTAAGTTTATAAAAAGTATTTTCAGTACTGTTATGACGCAGTTTTTCTGCGATTCGAATCTTGTTATTCTGTTCGCGCATGAGCGGGACGGATGGTGCTTCCGGGACGGATGGGGTAGTGACAGTGGCATCAAGAGCAGAACCAGTTTCTCAGCTTATCCCATCGATTTAAGGTGGATTTTATAATGTTTCTCATTTTATCAGTGTTCTGCTAAGCAGCGGATTTTGGTCAGAGACGGATTCCAGTCCTGGATCAGCCTGATCCCAGTCCTGGATCAGCCTGATCCAATCCTGAGCCGGATCAGCTGCCACCGTGAATAAAACTATCACAGTTAGTCTCCTGCCTTCCTGCAGGTTGTTTGCTGTTTGGATCAGGCGTGTCCAGACTCGGCCCACCAGAGCCGCCGTCCTGCAGGTTTTAGACGTTTCCTGCTTCAGCACAGCTGATTTTCATTGATTAACAGGATTAAGCTGAACTAAATCATGAGAATCAGCTGAGCTGAAGGAGGGAAACCTCTGAAACCTGCAGGATGGCGGCTCTGGACACGCCTGGTTTAGAGGTGGTGCTTTTTATGCGTAGAAAGATGTAGCGAGGGAAATGAGCCGCCTACAGGCAGAACATGTAAACAGTGGAAGCAGAACCTGGTAGGTGTCCCAGAGGCGGATGGTACAGCGAAGCGGCAGCTCCCTCATCAGCAGGTTGTTCATCCAGCGGAAAGCAAACTGCAGGTACTCCACCTCGTATTTCTTGAAATGATTGTGAATGTCCACTAAAGAGGAAAAAGCGTTATTGTAATGGGTGGGGGGAAACGGAGACTTCCTCCTGCTCCTTCGGCTCCTCACCATCGATCCGGCCGACCAGCTCCTCCAGGGCTTTCACCTTGTTCTGGATCCCCGGCTGGGCGAAGGTGTAGTTATCCTGAAGGGAGAGCCGGGTCATTTAATGGGAACACCAACAGTCAAACGGCTGCACGCCGCCTCACCTGTATGCCATCCAGCAGTTTGCTCATGCACCAAAAGCTGTCGGCCTCGATGTTCCTCTGGGTCTCCAGCGGCAGAGCTGCAACGTCGAAGTTCTCGACATCCTCCGCTAGAAAAGAAAAGTCATCTTGAAAACATTCTTCTTCCAAATGTTTTTTTTTTCCTGATTAATGCTAAATTCATTAAATCATTGCAATCGTATTAGTTATAGTTAATGATGAATAATCATTGTAATGATAATGGCTCCTCGCTGACCGGACTTCTCCTTTAATAGGCGTTACCTCTCGGGAGGGGGGACAGGGTTGTGCATTTTTTTTTTAAAGTCGAGACGGCGGATCCTTTCAAATATTTGTGAAATTCCTCCACTGTGCCTTTAAGGAGTAAATCCAAAGGAAATATAAGAAAAGCAAAATCTGTTTTTCAGTTTAAGTCATCAGTCAGATGTGGTTCTATTCGCTACCAAATTGTTTAAAAGAAGGCAAAGCGGATCGGCATCAGAAGATAAAATACTTTTTCTCTTCAACATGTCATCTTAAAGGGGTGATAGAATGATTCTATCGGGTATCTGGTCCTTCAGGTCTCTAATAGGGCGATAGAATGATTCTATCGGGTATCTGGTCCTTCAGGTCTCTAATAGGGTGATAGAATGATTCTATAGGGTATCTGGTCCTTCAGGTCTCTAATAGGGTGATAGAATGATTCTATAGGGTATCTGGTCCTTCAGGTCTCTAATAGGGCGATAGAATGATTCTATCGGGTATCTGGTCCTTCAGGTCTCTAATAGGGCGATAGAATGATTCTATCGGGTATCTGGTCCTTCAGGTCTCTAATAGGGTGATAGAATGATTCTATAGGGTATCTGGTCCTTCAGGTCTCTAATAGGGTGATAGAATGATTCTATAGGGTATCTGCTCCTTCAGGTCTCTAATAGGGTGATAGAATGATTCTATAGGGTATCTGGTCCTTCAGGTCTCTAATAGGGTGATAGAATGATTCTATAGGGTATCTGGTCCTTCAGGTCTCTAATAGGGTGATAGAATGATTCTATAGGGTATCTGGTCCTTCAGGTCTCTAATAGGGTGATAGAATGATTCTATAGGGTATCTGGTCCTCCAGGTCTCTAATAGGGTGATAGAATGATTCTATAGGGTATCTGCTCCTTCAGGTCTCTAATAGGGCGATAGAATGATTCTATAGGGTATCTGGTCCTTCAGGTCTCTAATAGGGCGATTGAATGATTCTATAGGGTATCTGCTCCTTCAGGTCTCTAATAGGGTGATAGAATGATTCTATAGGGTATCTGGTCCTTCAGGTCTCTAATAGGGCGATAGAATGATTCTATAGGGTATCTGGTCCTTCAGGTCTCTAATAGGGTGATAGAATGATTCTATAGCGTATCTGGTCCTCCAGGTCTCTAATAGGGTGATAGAATGGTTCTGTAGGGTATCTGGTCCTTCAGGTCTCTAATAGGGTGATAGAATGATTCTATAGGGTATCTGGTCCTTCAGGTCTCTAATAGGGTGATAGAATGATTCTATAGGGTATCTGGTCCTTCAGGTCTCTAATAGGGTGATAGAATGATTCTATAGGGTATCTGGTCCTTCAGGTCTCTAATAGGGTGATGGAATGATTCTATAGGGTATCTGGTCCTTCAGGTCTCTAATAGGGCGATAGAATGATTCTATAGGGTATCTGATTCTCCAGGTCTCTAATAGGGTGATAGAATGATTCTATGGGGTATCTGATCCTCCAGGTCTCTAATAGGGTGATAGAATGATTCTATGGGGTATCTGATCCTCCAGGTCTCTAATAGGGTGATAGAATGATTCTATAGGGTATCTGGTCCTTCAGGTCTCTAATAGGGTGATAGAATGGTTCTATAGGGTATCTGGTCCTTCAGGTCTCTAATAGGGTGATAGAATGATTCTATAGGGTATCTGCTCCTTCAGGTCTCTAATAGGGTGATATAATTATTCTATAGGGTATCTGGTCCTTCAGGTCTCTAATAGGGTGATAGAAGGGTTCTATAGGGTATCTGGTCCTTCAGGTCTCTAATAGGGTGATAGAATGATTCTATAGGGTATCTGGTCCTTCAGGTCTCTAATAGGGTGATAGAATGATTCTATAGGGTATCTGCTCCTTCAGGTCTCTAATAGGGTGATAGAATGATTCTATAGGGTATCTGTTCCTTCAGGTCTCTAATAGGGCGATTGAATGATTCTATAGGGTATCTGCTCTTTCAGGTCTCTAATAGGGCGATAGAATGATTCTATAGGGTATCTGGTCCTTCAGGTCTCTAATAGGGCGATAGAATGATTCTATAGGGTATCTGGTCCTTCAGGTCTCTAATAGGGTGATAGAATGATTCTATAGGGTATCTGGTCCTCCAGGTCTCTAATAGGGTGATAGAATGATTCTATAGGGTATCTGGTCCTCCAGGTCTCTAATAGGGTGATAGAATGATTCTATAGGGTATCTGGTCCTTCGGGTCTCTAATAGGGTGATAGAATGATTCTATAGGGTATATGGTCCTTCAGGTCTCTAATAGGGTGATAGAATGATTCTATAGGGTATCTGCTCCTTCAGGTCTCTAATAGGGTGATAGAAGGATTCTATAGGGTATCTGCTCCTTCAGGTCTCTAATAGGGTGATAGAAGGATTCTATAGGGTATCTGGTCCTTCAGGTCTCTAATAGGGTGATAGAATGATTCTATAGGGTATCTGGTCCTTCAGGTCTCTAATAGGGTGATAGAATGGTTCTATAGGGTTTCTGGTCCTCCAGGTCTCTAATAGGGTGATAGAATGATTCTATAGGGCATCTGGTCCTTCAGGTCTCTAATAGGGTGATAGAATGATTCTATAGGGTATATGGTCCTTCAGGTCTCTAATAGGGTGTGTAACATTGGTTGGGCTGAAAATGCCCTATTAGCTGATCAATGAGCCCTAATGCAGCCTGGTTAAAAGCCCTAGAATGAAACCACAGGTTTTCTTCCTTTTATGGTTTGATCATGAATATTTAGATGAGCTGTGCTCTGATTGGTTGGTTTACAACGAGCCAAGCTGCTGAGCAAAGACGCATCATAGCAACAAGCACTCACTCACTTAAACATCAGATTGTTGATATGCTAGGGTGTCCAGATGTCCTCTTTTTCCAGGACATGTCCTACTTTTCAGACCTAAAACGGTTTCCAGGAGGAATTTCAAAATCTTCCGGGATTTTGGTCGACTACAGTGCAGCAGAACCGAGCCATCAGCTGTTGCGACCCGAAGCTGACGGCTCGGTTCTAATGCCCGGTCCAGTCCAGTCCTCTTCAGAGACCCAAATCTGGTCACCATAGATATGCTAGCATTGCTATCAACAGCTTAGCGCCAGAATCGTACTTCCAGCTTGCAGTTGTGATGGAAACACAGTGGGAACAGCCCCTCGTTTCAGTGAAGGAAGTTTAGAAAACCCTGCTTTGAACTGTCCAAGATTCTGAAAGCTTTCTTCAGTAAAATGCTTCGAGCAAATGAACAGCTGAGCATCAAACTTTGCAGGGATCTTCTGCAACACAAAAATAATCCATGCTTGTCGAGTCTTCGGATCCTTGGGAAGACTGTGAAAATGTTCCCCTTTGTCTGGTCAGCCTGGAACGCTGGATTTAGACCCGTGGTTCTGGCTCATCTTTAATAGAGAAACTTCCTGCTTTGTAATTGTTGTAGAAGTAAACCCAACTGTTGGCTGAACAGCTAAACTGGTGTCTTCCATCTTCCTCTATTCATATTCTTGGGCCGTGAACCAATGAGCTGGTCTGGATGTCAATTTCAGGCGTGACAAAAGTACAGGCCAGAAGCAAATAAGGCAACATTCCCGAGTTTACGTCAACTCGGTGTTTCGTTGGGATTCGCCCGTTTTATGGTGGATTTTTAGAATAGTGAGATTTGCAGAGAAATGAGGTGTTGATGGAGTTTGAACTTCTCTGTACGTCCATTTCACCCACTGAACTATCGTTATTCATCTATGACAATGGAAACTGTTTTGCATTCTATGACCCTTTAAGAAAATCAACTGTTTTTGCTCCAATGAAAAATAAATAAATCCTAATCTGCAAGCAGCACTTGAACCGTGGGACCAAATCGTCCTCAGCAGCAAACGGATTGCTGGCTGATATCAGCGCTAACATGGTAAATGTTAGCGGTTAGCAAAATTAACCCAAAAATTGATTCAGATTTGCAGTTTGTTTTATTTTGTTTGACTTTAAATATAAAATAATTACAGGTTAAAGGTGATAGTTTTAAAGTCGATCATTTTCTTGCATCCTTTAGACTGTTTGCAGTTTATTAAAGTTTTCCAGGGACACTTAATGCAGAGCTTAAAGCTGGAAAAACCTAGTGTGTCTTAATAATCCTAAACAGTAGCAGGTGTTAAAGAGGAAGTGGAATCAGCAAAAAAAAAAAAAAAAAACAGGAAGGAAAGCAGAAACTAAACCAGAATCAACTTACTGACAAACTCGGACAAGAAGACGACAAAAAATGGCGTGACCAGATCGTTGATCCCCTGGACGTAGCCGCTGGCCGGGTGGCGGATGGCCCAGATGAAGAGGATCCGCTCAAATACCTGCAGACAGCATCCAGGCTGGGTGTTAAAGGAGCCGACGGTTCCTTTCTTAGAAGAAAGTTTCACTATGAACACGGGGAAAGAACGCTCCTGTTTTCACCTGCAGCGTTTTGCCCCCTCAACGACCTTTGAACCATTACCAGCCGATCAGTAACATTTAAATGCATCACATCATAGGCTACGTTCACCCTGCAGGCCTCAATTTTTTTGTGAAATCAATTTTTTTTGCGTTGCCGTTCACATTTCCAAATATATGCGACTTGTATGTGATCTCCTGTGTGAACTGCATTCAGTTTCATTCATGCGCAGTAGAGGATGCAATGACATCCACAGGTTAGCTTGTTTATGGAAGTAAACATGGATGGTAACGCCGGAGCGCATCTAGGGATCTTTCCCAACCATAAAAAGACAATCTTTTCAAGATGGTTAAACATAAAGGCTGCTCTCTGCATCATCGTCCGCCATGGTTGTTGTTTTTCTTGCCGCTTCTTCATAGTAAGACCCAGAATAGTGACCTTTTTTGGGTATTAATGAGGTTCAGGTTGGATGAATGCGACCTGGCCGTTCAGGTGCAGGTCGCATTTGAAAAGATCGGATTCGTATCGGATTCAGGACCACACAGCCAAGTGTTCTGGGTCGCATTGGAAAAAATCGGATCTGAGTTGTTCAGACTGACATGAAAAGATCAAATACATTTAGATATGGGCCAAAAAAATCTGAATTAAGGTAACTTCAGGCTGCAGTGTGAACGTAGCCTAAATCTCCTGAAAATCTGAACATAAATCTTTAAAAGCCACAATAAATGATAAAACCACATTTAAGGAACAAGCTTCGTCTGCAGAGATTCACTTCTTCTTTTCAATGACGCTGCAGCTTTATGCGTCACCAACTTCCTCAAAACAGAAAAGTGACAGAAAATAAGCTGCAGGCTTGATGTGATGTGAAGAGCTGCTCTCTGGTCTGAAGGATAAAAAATCCTGATGTTTCATTCATAATGGAAAAACAACTAATGGAAA
The DNA here is from genome assembly GCF_016077235.1 of Cyprinodon tularosa. NCBI lineage: Eukaryota > Metazoa > Chordata > Actinopteri > Cyprinodontiformes > Cyprinodontidae > Cyprinodon > Cyprinodon tularosa. Next base: position 227,604 of record NW_024039643.1, read on the forward strand.
TGTAAAAAGAGAACGTTCAGCCTGAGGGACGATCTAGTGATTCATTCATTTATTTACAGGCTGTGAATCTGACTCTGCCATCTGCAGCAGAACCACAGTGGGGTGTTCATTAACCCTGAAATCCCACATCCTCTGTCTCCGTCTCCGCTTCAACCCCGCTGCTCTCCAGAAAGCGCAAAGCAAAGCCTACGTCCTCGTTTGTTCCTACCGTCCTGCTCCGTTACGACTTCCTCGGAGTTTGAGGAGAGCCTGCGCTATATTATTAAATTCAAAGCAGCAAAACATGCGGAAATGAACCAGGGTTTCCACCGATCATTACAAATCATTAAAAGTCATTAAATTATTATTTATTAAATTAAGGCCTTAATTGGCACTGATTAAATTTGATCAACATGGCATCTGAAATGCTTTATTTAAGAAAAAATGTTTATGAAGACAATTTCGTCAGAGATAATATATCCCGATTAAACTGCTTGCAGTTGATCATAAAGCCGAATGTTTGGAAAAGAGGCTGGAGTCGGAGAAACAGCTAGAGAACGGGAGAAATGCTTATTTCAACAAAAGTGGCTGGAAAACAAGGAATTCCGGACACGGCGGCAGCCTGTCGGCAGTAAAGATGATTTTGCCGTGTTCTTTATCCATCCATCTATCCATCTATCTATCTATCCATCTATCCATCTATCTATCTATCCATCTATATCTATATCTATATAGGCTATAAATATGTAAATGGTTCTTGTTGATGGCATTAAAATTATTTCTAATAGCAAGGCGTTAAATTAGAGTTAGTCATTCCTGTATAAACCCTGTAACGTTTAATTTAATATGACATATTAAAAAAAAATCCCATCATCATCCAGCAGATGTTCAGTTTCTGCCCAAATATTTTCTTTTTGTTGTGGATTTCTGTAACAGGAATAACTGTGATCATACATAGTTTGTATGAACTCTGTTTGTTCTTTGCTTCCAAACTCACCATCTCTTCATCCGTTCCTGCAATAAGACGTTTCTTTTGACTGGATTTGATTAAACTTTTAAGCCTCTCTGTATAAAATAAATATTTTGAGGAGATGAGAAATCTGCTTCCTGGTATGATGAAGTACTGATAGTTTGCATCAAATCATTTCATTAATTGCTCTTAGTTTTTGAGAATATATAAGAATTATGCTCTAATTTCTAGTTACGGATCTGCTGCTGCTATATTTTAATTTGACGAAACGGAATTTCTCAATGTTCTTTTTCCTGTTTGGTGCGATTGCAATATTGGATCTTGACCTGGCCGGACCGGAGCGGAGCTAAAAATACCTCCATCCATCCATCCATCCATTATCTTACACGCTTTGTCCCAATTGGGGTCGCGAGGGGTGCTGGTGCCTATCTCCAGCAGTCAATGGGCGAGAGGCGGGGTACACCCTGGACAGGTTGCCAGTCCATCGCAGGGCAACACAGAGACACACAGGACAAACAACCATTCACACACACACTCACACCTAAGGACAATTTAGAGAAGCCAATTAACCTAACAGTCATGTTTTTTGGACCGTGGGAGGAAGCCGGAGCTAAAAATACCTCGGCTCCGTATTTTGGCGGTGACAGACAGAGAAGACGTACGTGGACGGAGACGTGCGGAGGAGTAGAGGTGGAACAGCTCTAATTGATTTACACGAAAGACAAGCACTCCGCACGACGTACGTCAGCGGGACGGAGTATGTGGAATCTGGGGGGAAGAGCCTAATACTACATGCTGATGACGATCCTCAGTCATCCAGGTCAGAGTCATTCCAAAAAAGTTAAAAATCAATCCACTAGACTTTGTTTCCAAGTTTGAAGACGTTTCTCTTTCAGGAAGATTTTTCAATCCAAATGTCAGAAATAGCGTTTAGTTCCAGGTTTTATCCAGCAGCCCAACAAAGCCTGGTTTTAGTTTAGAAAACAAGCAAATAGAAACGGATGAACGGGTCCCCCCCTTTGGAATGGGGGTCGTTTTGGGTTCTTTGTTAGCCTGCAATGCCCCATACCTGTCTATGTCTCTGAAAGGGGGGTCGTTAAAGGGCTACGTTCACACTGGATGTGCTTTAAGCAGCTAAAATGCTTCTACTGCTTCATCATTGATCCACATTAAGGTCAGACGTCCAGTAAAGTGAGTCCAGATGCTTCTGCTGCTCCTGTGTTCGATGCCAGAGAGCAGCTTTGCTATATTAGCTGTGATCAGCGGGTAAAAAGTAGTTAGTATCTATGTTGAAGTGAGAAAGTCCTCCTGAAAACATGGTCTGTGCAGTCAGTTCATCCAGATTATTTCTCTGTGGGAGCCGCTCAGACCCCCACATACCGGCGCTGCGCTGTCACTGGGAATCCCCAGCAGCAGCTGCCTCAGGCCCGCTCGCCAGCATTAAAGCTGCTGCATTTCTACAGCATCTCACCTCTTGGACCGCCGGCTGCTGGAACAGCGGAATGAGGGGGTTGGTTCTGGGAATGTCGATGTGGATCTGATGGGAACAGAAAAGAAGAGCAGAGAATGGTTCACAGCTGTGATCTGCTGCCTTCTCAGCACTCAGAGGAGAACATACCTGTCTGTAGGTGTCTTTATAGTGCTCGTCTGCTCTGGAGTGGTAATACTGCTCTATGAATCCAAAATATTCTTCTCGCTTTCTTGTCAGAACCAGCTCCCTGCGCTCCTTGTTGGCTGGCAGGTATCCCTGAAAGCAGCAGGAGAGAGGAGTGAAAACCAGCAGGTAGCTTTATAGGAGTGATGTAATCCTGTTAGACTGGAGGTCAGGATCCTTACGGAGAGGAGTCTCCACGTGATTGGCCGGACTTCTCTGGGTATTCCTGACCAGCTGTGTTTCCGCAGTTCTTCTGTGAAACAGAGAGCAGCTGAATGTTAGAGGGAGGGGTTAGCTTTCACCCCGTGCTACACCAACTGATCTTCTCCATCATTAGACTTTCCCGGCCAGAGGAAGACATTTATTCTGTCTGATTCGGTTCTACGGGGATCTACTGTAGAACAGCAGGAACCACAGCCATATTCTGGAGGCTGCTAAGAAGCCATTTTTTAAAAAACAGACCTCCAGTTCCTGCTGCCTGGACAGCTGAGATGGGATTCATGGGAGGTTAGTTAACTTGTTTAAAGGTTAAATATAACCTGACTAAGCAGAACCATTTGTAAGAGTTTATCTGGATTGGTTTTAGTGTTGTTCAGTCGGCCAGCAGGGGCGCCACCGAGCAGCCCTACCTAGGTCGGTGTTGGGACTGGCCAGCAGCTGCTTGAATTTATCCAGCCGGCTTTTCTCCCGCACCGTCATGGGCGGAGCCCCCGAGGCGTTCTGATCGGAGATGCGAGCCACCAGTGGGATGATGGGACGGACTGGGAGAGACTGCTGCTTCTGCAGAGGAGAGCGAACTGCTGCAAAACAACCAAAGCAGAGAGAACTCTCAATGAGAGTGAAGCAGATGTTCCTCCACATAACATCTTTGCTACGATAACGGCAGCGAGGAACTGAACACGCAGCGGTAACTGCCGTGACTTCAGGGCCGATGAGCAAGTTCTAACATACTTTAAGAAACAAAGCATCGCCTTTATCCATGAGACCCATCTCACAGATATAGAACATTTTAATTTGCTCAGGGATCGGGTTGGTCGTGTATTTTTTTCCTACATTTTCATCTAAAGCTAGAGGTCTGGCCCTGCTTAGCAATAAAAACCTCAGATTTCAGTTAAATTATTTAGAAAATGACAGATTCCTGGCAGAATCCTTTTGGTAGATCGTGTAATAAACACAAACAGGGTAATACTTGTATCCTTATACGGCCAAAACTCGGATAGCCCAGAATTTTTTAATGATTTAATTCTAAAACTGGCAGCAATTGAAGCTCCATGTATATTGGGCTGCAACTGTAAGGCTACGTTCACACTGCAGCCTGAAGTGACCAGAATCCGATTTTTTTGCCCAGATGGGACCTGGATCTGATCTTTTCATGGTAGTCTTAAAGGAATAGTACACCCAAAACATGATTAGCCTTCATTTTCTACTCACCCCCATGCTGAACAACACTCTGGAGTACTTTTTTGATATCTCAAATGCATCTGGAGATCTGGGAGGCTTCTTGCTGTCTGCTGACATTCAAATAATGGAGGTCTATGGCGCCCGAGGCAGAAAGGTCCATAAAAGTCCACAAAAAACCTGTCAATATTCCTCCATACAGCTCGTCCAATGTATTCCAAGTGTCCTGAGTGGGTAGCATCCAGAATTTACTCGAAACGAAGTCATTTAGAATGTTTTTAGAGCATAAACAGTAGTGTATAGGATTTCCTAAAAGCGCGTTCATGAGTCTACAGAAACCGCGGCAGACCAAACCAGATGAAAGTGCGCATTCAGCTCGGCAAAGAACTCATGCTCTTCCTCAACACTGAAGTCCTCAGACATTTTTCTTTCATTGTTTCTTTCTTTGCACAGGTAAACAGCACATTTCTTCTTCTGCGCTTGCATTATTGGCAGAGCAGACGCTGAATGCGCACTTTCAACTGGTTTGGTCTGCCGCGGTTTCTGTAGACTCGTGAACTCGCAGGCGCGCGCTTTTAGGAAATCCTATACACTACTGTTTATGCTCTAAAAACATTCTAAATGACTTCGTTTCGAGTAAATTATGGACGCTACCCACTCAGGACACTTGGAATACATTGGACGAGCAGTATGGAGGAATATTGACACGTTTTTTGTGGACTTTTATGGACCTTTCTGCCTCGGGCACCATAGACCTCCATTATTTGAATGTCAGCAGACAGCAAGAAGCCTCCCAGATCTCCAGATGCACTAGTTCACACAGGAGATCACATAGAAGTCGCATATATTTGGAAATATGAACGGCAACGCCAAAGGAAAAAAAAGAAAAATCGATTTTCACAAAATATTTTTTTACGGAATGACTTTGACCTGGATGACTGAGAACCTTCATCAGCAGATTTTCACAAAAAAATCGGATTTGAGCATCAAGGCCTGCAGTGAGAACGTAGCCTAAGCTGGTTCTTAATCATCAATGGATCGCTCTTCTCCTAAACTAGTTACAGTCTCCAGATCTGCTGTGGCTCTGGTTCAGGACATGAGAGAATTAGGATCGGGGAACGTTTGGCGTTTACGTAATCCAACCAGCAAAGACTATGCATTTTATTCCAGTGTTCACAACACTTATTCAACAAGTGACATGTTTTTGACCTCACATCCACTTTTGGCACAAATTAAAACCTGTTATTTAGCAGCTATGATTTCAGACCATAATCCCATAGAAATGCAACTAGAATTTCATCAACCATCAACAGATGGCGATTCAGAGAATTTCCCCAGAGAGACCCTGAATTTGTCACTTTTATGAATAACAGAATCGATACTTATCTGGAAGTAAATTTAAATACTTCTTCAGATTCAAATACATGGGAAGCGCTCAAAGCTTAGATGAGGGGGCAAATTATTTCATATGTTTCATATAAAAACAAAGCAAAAAAGGAACAGCTTTTACAATTAGAAAAAGATATAAGAACTTTGGAGATTGAACATTCAAGAACAAGACAAGCAGAACTACTTAGCGTTTTAAAACATAAACTTCCTATTTCAACTTGTGTACAAGTAAAGCTGACAAAGCAAAGGCTAGAACAAAATATCATTATTACGAATTCGGAAATAAAACAAGCAAGTTACTGGCATGGCAGATTTAGAAAATACAAAAGACATAAATTTGGAATCAAAAAAATATTATCAAACATTATATGAATCGGATTTTCACAAAGAGAGTGTAGATATAAAACTATTTTTGAATCAATGACATTTACCCAAGATTAACATAACTGACAAAGATATACTGGATGAGTAAATAAGTGAAGAGGAGGTTCACCTTGTTGTTAAATCATTACAAAATAATAAAGCCCCAGGGCCGGATGGCTTCCCAGCTGAATACTTTAAAACCTTTTTCAAACTAATTATTAACCCCCCTTACAGGTATGATCAAGGAGGCATTCCAACAGTCAACTATTCCGCAAACATTAGAACTTGCAACAATAACATTACTTCCTAAACCTGGAAAAGATCCAAAAAAGTGCGGCAACTACAGACCCCTCAGCCTCCTCAACTCCGACTATAAAATCTTGTCTAAAATAACAGCATCTCGACTGGAGAAGATAATCCCAAAAATTATTCATGCAGACCAAACAGGTTTAGTTAAGAACCGACAGGAAGCAGATAATATTCGGAGGTTGTTTCACGTTATTGATAATGCTAAAAGACAGAGGTACCCTATGGAGATGCTTTCTATGGATGCTGAGAAGGCGATTGACAGAATTGAACCTGATTTTCTTTTTGAGACCCTGAGAGCTATGAATTTAGCTGACACCTTTATTAGATATGTAACAACACTCTTTAATAGCTCTAGATCACAGATTTTGACTAATAGGATTCTGTCGAGCGCCTTCTTACTCTCCCGAGGCTGTAAACAGGGCAGCCTGAGTTTTCCTAGTTTATTCTCCATTGCTTTTTTTAATACAGCATCCTGTCTGGAAATGTGGCAATAAAAATAATTGTCTTGATGCCAAAAAGAGCCCAACAGATTTTACTTTCACAAGTGGAGCAGTACAGATATCGCCATTGTGTTCCATTTGATTTATACATATAGATTGCTTTATTATAATTCATGCAGGGAGTTTTACAGATTACATGGACACTGCAATGTAAGTAGAACAGGAAAGGAAAAACAGAAAAAAGAAAAGATGAAAGAAAGAGGAGATAATGATAAAACATCTTCAGTCTGCTTTATCAGCAAAGAGATGGAAGAAGAACAGCACACCCAACGGACGTGGTACAAGACATACAGTAAAGTAACACCTAGATACTATCACTAAAGTATAAGTGATATTGTTTAATCTGACATGTACTCTATGTTACCTGAAGGTAAGAATATGGGCTTTCTGTATGGAAGTGAATCTCTGGGTACCTGGAACCAGGAACCTGTAGTGGTTTGCTAAAGTTCACTTGTGCTTTTAAAGTTTATCCAAAGGAAAAATGCTCAATAGTGGTTGTGAAGAGCTGAAGAGGTGCCCCCCCCCCCCCCAGAGCACTGAGGCAGGCGCCGGAGGACCCAAAGCCCCAGACGCCCAAAAGGACCCCAAGAGCAAAGGCACCAAGGAGGGGCCAGCCCAGGAAATCTGCCCCCCACCAAGGGAGAAGGAGATGTTGTCTCTTTTGGGGTTTTTTGAGGTTCCAAAAATAAGAAGAAAAAAAAAGAACACCATTGTACATTGGATGTAGACTGTATTTGGACATATATTCTGAATAAATAAATATATAACAATAAAAAAAGATGCCTCATTAATTATCACTATGTTAAAGTTTCAAACCATTTTGACTTTTTGCCCTGGAAATAAAAATCAAATCACACCTGGATTAAAACTTTTCTATAAACTAGATGACCTTGGAGGCGCATTTATATCAAACTCAAAACAATACATTTTATTGCAGCTAAAACCTTTGCTTTAAGCAGAGTTGATGCTAAAACATCCAAACAGCTCATTTGATTTTGTAAGATGATGTCATCATGGATCATGTGGTTTATCTCCAAACACAGGAAAACAATCATAAACCACCCACAACCTTCATGATGTCAGAAATAAATAAACGATCACAGAGGAGCTAAAGCTGAAACATCAGCATCTGCCTTCCTGCTTTAGTGGAAACCAGCCTGTTCTGCTTTGAATTAAAGTTTTCACACCCTGATGAGGCGGTTTTAGTCCGACTGCAATGCAAACGCTTCACGGGTCACATGACCAACAGCTGGATAGAAACGGGAAGTTTCCTCTGCTAATTTCTAAACAGTGAAAATCCGAAACGCTGGTGAAATCCATCCTATAAAATCAGACAATAATGATACTTATTGACGAGCGTTTATTGAAAATAGGGAAACAAAACTGTTTACATTGTAACCATGACAATATTGGATATATTTTTACAAAAAAACTGGAAGTTGACTGAGGTTTTATCTTTAAATGCTTTTAAGTTGAAAGTGAAAGAATTTGAAGCAGCTTCAATGATCTGTAATTGTTTTATTTGATATGGTTTTTTTATTTTTTATGTACCTGTCATTTATTTTAATGTATCTTAGGTGACCTTGCTGCCTCTTGGCCAGGACCCCCTTGAAAAAGACGTTTTTAATCCAAATGGATTTTTTTTCCTGGTTAAATAAAAAAAGATAACCAGAAACAGGAAGATCCTACCAGGGGCAGATATAGTAAATGTAGGGCCCTAGGCAAAGACAGGCAGAATCTGAAGCAGCCTCAACAATCTCTAATTGTTTTACTTGATATGTTTTTTATTTTTTATGTTTTTTATATTTTTTATTACGTTTAATGTATCTTATGTAACCTTGCTGCCTCTTGGCCACGACTTTAATCTAAATGGGATTTTTTTCCTGGTTAAATAAATAAATAAAAAATATTGAGTTTATATATAGACATAGGTTTATTGTCCAACCTTGATTATAAAGATGTCTAAGTGTAGAAATGTTGAAATATTTAAGGGCGGGGTAACTTTAAGGATTTTAGACTGAGTCACATCCTGATGTATAGAAGTTAGATCTGTTATCCATCTGTAAACCTTTTTTAATCAGTGAAAAAAAGTTTTTTTTTTTTTTATTATTTCTTTCCACTGAGAACTGAAGGATGATTAAGAGAAAACCAGAAAACAATGAAAGAGTTTCAGCTCTTATTGCTTATGTTGGTGGAGCGGGACGTGTAGAAACACGGTCTGATCTAATCTAATCCCTACAGCCCAACCTCTGCAGGACATTTGCAACATACCTGAGGATGAGCTGAGGTCTGCGTCACTGCAAGACTTTCCAAACGTCCCGTTGACGTGCGGACAGTCAGAGGGATGGTCCTGCTGGGGATGGGGAGCTTCGTTCCTGTCGGGCTTTTCTGCCTGCTGCCTTAGTTTCTATGGGAAAGCAGAAATCAAACACAGACCACCCTGCGTCAGACCGGCCTGCAGCTTCTCTGGGATTAACAGGGTAACTCCTGGGCAGCTACCTGGCTGTGAAGAGATGAGGTTGACTCCTGGCCTGAAGGGGGGAGAGCCGCTGGGAAAGGAGTCCCGCTGAAATGACCATCCTCCTCATCATCAATGTCCCAAGCATCGTTGGTGCTGCAGGCAAACTCCTGGAAGCTGCAGGCTTTCTTAGACTTCAGGTTATTGAACTTGGGCTTAGTGTCCTTTGGGTACCTGCAGGGAGGGGAGGGGGGGAGAGGAGAGGTGAAAACCCTGACTGATCCTAGGGGGATTGATGACCGACCGGCTTTTCCTTTTTAAATGAATCCTCATCATGTTTGAGATGCACCATAACGGGCTGGTTAGAGGGAATCAGGCCTGATCTGAGATCAGCTGATTTAATCCCAACCAGGTCCCTCTGCCAACACTCTTCAGTGTTAAGATCGTTACCGAGGGAGTAAGAATGAAGGCTGGTTGTTTTCAGCCCCAGTGAGGCGGTTATAAACCAATGAATATTTTTAAACTCGGCTCTGCAGAACAAACCATGGCTGGAACATTTTCTCCTCCCTTTAATCTCAGGTTTGACCAGAGAAGCTCTGCTGGTGCATCTCAAAGCAATGAGGACCACAGGTTGACATGACACTGAAATAGAAGGTCAGGGTTGCAACACAACGGCCCATGCAGTCCACAGGTTTACTGAAAACACGGAGCAGCGGTGCGCTCGGCGGGTCACGGAGCCATGCAGCAGGCCGTTTCACACTTACGTCCGTCGCAAGCGAGGATCTAGAGGTGGATGCTGCGCTCCATAAACCGGCTGCACGCTGTGGATGATAATGGAACTGCATCAGTTTGAGGGCGAGCCAACATGAGAGCTGGACGCTGTTTACAGTACAAACTGTCCTTCATGCCTTTCACTGGTTTTTCCTCAGTCAGCAGGTTCCTGTTTTCCTTTAAAGATACGGGATCTAATCTAAGAACAATGGAACGGCCCCGAGCAGAAACGGGTAACAGCTGCTTGCTTCTTGTTGACCGGCTGCAGACGGCCTGCAGGCCTCTGTGGTGTGGTGGAAACAGGAGAATCTTCTTCCAGTGCCCCCCCTCTCCATCTCACCCATTTCCCCTAAACTTCGCCTCTTTAGAGACTCAATTCTTTTCCATTTTGTAGAGAGCAAAGCTGCATGTATTTTAAAGTTGGATAATATATCACTGAATGCAGTTCAGTCCACTGGACTGAGACAGAGTCTGGCAGAGATCATAGGCGGAGCCAGAAAATGTTAATAATGGCTTCCAGGCAGTAACTACTGAAGGGGGGGGGGGGGTATCAATCTATATCTCTAAATTAGTGAAAAGCTCATTTGATCACAACGCAAATTCTTCCAGATACACTTTGGTTTCAAACACAAGATCCATCTTAAACTGTAATATGGTTTTCAACCGTTTTCCCCTTCCTCTTTGTACATAGTAGTTAGTTTAGTTTAGTTGAGTTTTACTAGTTTTAGTTAAGAGTGTTAAACTGGAATATGTTTGACTTGGAGCTGAATGATTTTTGTTAATAAACTCTTATGCTGCGTTCACAACGGACGCAGCAGAAGCAGCGAGTTTACATTGAAAGTCAATGGTTGACGCGCGTCAAGACGCAGCAAAAGATCCCGCAGCGCGTTTTGAGCAGCAGGCGCAGCGCGTCTGAGCAGCTGAAGCAGCGCGTCTGAGCAGCTGAAGCAGCGCATCGGGAGCTTTTAAGCATCTGACGCGCGTGACGCGCCGCAAACGCGCTGCTGCTCGAAATGGAAAATTTGAACTTTTGCTGCTCGACGCGCCGCGTCAACCAATCAGAGAAGCTGATCTGGGAGCTGGCAGGGAGAGAGACATCGCTGATGATCAGAGCGCTGTGATCACTCCTCTGAAACAGTTTATTGAGGCATAAATTAACTTAATATGCTGAAACCTGCCGACAGAATATGTTCGCTTTTATTATCCTGGTGCCTGCAGGAAATAATATTGGAAGGCAGGATGGTAATCTAGATAAACTGACTGCACAGATTATCAGGTGGACTTTCTCACTTAAAAACATATTAAAACTACTTTATTCCCACTGATCACAGCAAATATAGCTGCAAGGCAGAGAAAGGATAGTGAAGCTCCGCCCAACGCGCGTCAGACACGCTTTTACACCGCGCAGCCAGAGCAGCAAAGCTGCGCGTCAGAAGCTGGTACAAGCAGCAAAAATGAAGCAACAGACGCAATTTTGCTGCTTTTGCTGCGTCCGGTGTGAACGTAGCATTATATTTTGAACAGAAGTTGTGGTGAATTTATTCCATATATGTGCAGAATTAACAGTTTGACCATGATTAGAGCTCAAATCACTCTTTCATCTATTGTTCTAACACACAGCTAGTAGGACTGTGTGTCATAAACAGTATATAACAGCTGAAATAATATCTGATTAAATAAGATATTTACCACCCCTACTGGGGAGGGAAATAAACATCTTAAAGTATCAGAAATATTAATTCCCAGCTGACTGGGAATAGAAAAGAACATAAAATCCCGACACATATTTTCTAAATAAGACAAACATACTTTCCTACAGTCTTTGCTAAGAAATAGACGCATATATTTAAACATCCGTTCTTCTAGATAAAAGGTTTAGTGGAAACAATTCTTTCAGGTTAGAGTTCTAGGGCGAACAACATTTTGCATAAAATTGATATTTACAAGTACTAATATCTACATACATTTCTTATTTAACAAGTTTTTATTCAAATAGTTATTTATCTATAATTTAATTGAGGACTCCTCAATGACTTTTTCTTTTTACGCCATAAAACACAACATCTAGTTCTGAAAAGAGCATAAATTCCTCATTTATCATCTTTAATGTTAGTATATTAATTTGCATCAATTGCTAAAATATTAAAAATGTAAATATCTTAAATATTCCAATTATTACTGCTGCCATCATCTGTATAAAGGGAGAATTTTACTTCTGCAGCTGCACACATCAAATGTCGCTTGCGTTTGGTCGTGAACCAGTTTTGCTGATATGCTTCTGCAACGCCGGTCTGGAAGTTCTAGGGACGCTCAGCCGGTTCCCACCGAAGCGCAAAAGGGGGGACCTATTCGAGAACCCACGAGATCTTCGGCGGTGCTGGCTGGAGTGTTTAATTTCCAAAACAACAAATCTGAGGCATCGTACAAGTAGTTGTACATCCAAACCTTTCATCGTGGTTATCCACTGTTGTTAGTACTCCTTGTTTTTTAAAAATGGCGCGCCCCGGCACTGAATTGAGAAGGACGACCACACTGACAGCCGGAAAGGCACACCAAGGACCAATCACAGCTGCTCTTTGTTTACGCACTTCAGCTTGAAGTCTGCACAGGTTCGCGACCATCCGACCATCTGCTAGGGGTGGAACGGTTCACAAAATCGGTTCGGTTCATGGTTTCACGGTCACGGTTTTCGGTTCGGTAAATGTTGATTGTTAGCATGACATGTTGGTCGCGTTGCTGTTAGCATAAACAAAACGTGTTGCACAATGCTTGCACACTGTTGCACTTTTATCCACAGCTTTCTTCCCGCCGTCATCGTAGGTCACTCTAAATGCAAAGTGGTCCCATACAGCAGACCTATAAAGTGCTGCTGGCGCGTCTTCCAACTCCTGTTCTTTCCCACTCGCCATACCCACACAATTCTCCACAACAACTGATTTTTTTCTGCTACACCCGGCTACGCTGCTTCGCTTCTTCTTCTTCTTGTTTACTACTGGTGGTTGGCTTTGGTCGCAGTACCGCCACCTTCTGCTCTGGAGTGTAAACGCTTCGCCTATGAGAAAAAGGAGCAGCGCATGAACCGAACGCAACACACGCGAACCGAACCGAGACAGTCGAATCGAACGGTTCGGACGGTTTTCATAAATCGTCCCATCCCTACCGTCTGCGTGGGGGGCGTGGTCGCGCACAGGGACAGATCTGACGGTTGCAGAGGCTATGCGTCAGAAGTATAAATCAGCCTTTAGAGGGAAAAAATGGAAGAGGTGGCCACTGACTGGCTGAGGGTGGCCATGGCCACCCCTGGCCCCCATCTAGCTCCGCCCCTGGCAGAGATCTCCAGGTCAGGGAGAGCACCTGTCGCTAAGATAACCCTCCTGAATGAGGACGCCTCATACTTTGGTCCCTCAGAGGACATAAAACTGAAGCATCCTTTACTTTTAGAAGCAACAAAAATTCCATCAAACAAAAATCAGACTGCAGGTCTAATAAAACGGCCGTGCCGTCATTTAGACTGAGCCTAGCAGCTGAGAACTGGAGCTGCTGGTTATCTGGCAGAGCCAGAATCTCTTGTTTACGACCGTCACTGTTTTATCAGCAGCGGCTCAAGGACAGGGAGCTGGAAAAAACCCGCCTGTTTCCAGCCGTTTCTGTGGCAGAGAAGGCCACGCCCACTCCTCTCAGGTTTCCCAGACAGACCAGGCCGCTTTAGAGCTACAGCTCATGTCTTATTCAGGTTGATCTCCAGGTAAACGCTGGAAGCCCGCAGGCTGAAGATACGCCAGCCATTGGCCACTGCCGTGCATCCAGCTAAGTGAGGGGGGGCTGTAATGCTGGACATCCTCAGTCCCAGTTCACTTTTCTGGCTTCAAGTTATTCTTATGAAGATTGCATCTGTAGCCTGAGCTGACAAATAAAAAAAGGAACAAAGCGTGCAAACAGCAAGCGAAAAGCTGCCATGTTCACTTTGCAGTTCTTTCCTGGTTGGATGGAACCAATCAGACATCCTCGACACAGAAACTGGAGTTTAAAACCCAGTTTCATCACATGTGCACAAATATTCCCTAAATAAATCAAAAATGTATCCTTAATACAGCTAAAACAATTCAATGGGGTCGACTTTTAGAGGAATAAGGTATAATATTGATGCCAGAAAACAATAAATCATGTTTTCTACCGTCTATAAGCAAAGTTTTTATTTTCCCATTAACATCTGGGATCGTTTTAATTATTACTAAATTATATTTAAAGCAGTCTTTTAATTCATCATAAGGAAAGTTCTTCTCATAGGAGGATCATCTGCGATGGGAGCCAAATATCAGAGTTTATAGAAAACGTTAAAATAATTCCCAGCTTCTGAATAACGACAGGAAGGATTCGATAGCCTTAAAGTTTAACTTTCCAGCAAAGACAAACTGGTTCCGTTCAAATGTGAACAGATCGTTATCGATTTGGAGACGCCCGTTTATAGCAAGTTAAATTTAATCTGAATGAAAATGATTATAGATATAAATCCTCCAGAGCTACCAGGAGAGTTTATATTAGAAAGTCGCCTCTAAGCTCTGAAGGAAACAAATATAATGATTGACTGACTGAATCTAAAACCTGGGTTAACCTGGACGCTGCTAACCAGCTCATCCAGAAAGCTGCTTAAAATCCACCAGTTTGCTTCTGCAGCAGGAAAAGAAGAAAATCTCTCCACAGATAAACCTCCTGCTGGTTTAAACACATAAAACCTAAACTGTTCATCTGGATGAGGCCCCTAGCAATGCATCCGGGTCTGGCCCCCCAATGATGCATCCGGGTCTGGCCCCGAGGATCTGGCCCCCCAATGCTGCATCCAGGATCTGGCACCCAGGATCTGGCCCCCCAATGCTGCATCCAGGATCTGGCCCCCTTGTGCCGCATCCGGGTCTGGCCCCCAATGCTGCATCCAGGATCTGGCACCCAGGATCTGGCCCCCCAATGCTGCATCCAGGATCTGGCCCCCTTGTGCCGCATCCGGGTCTGGCCCCCCAATGCTGCATCCAGGATCTGGACCCCAGGATCTGGCCCCCCAATGCTGCATCCAGGATCTGGCCCCCTTGTGCCGCATCCGGGTCTGGCCCCCAATGCTGCATCCAGGATCTGGCACCCAGGATCTGGCCCCCCAATGCTGCATCCAGGATCTGGCACCCAGGATCTGGCCCCCTAGTGCCGCATCCGGGTCTGGCCCCCCAATGCTGCATCCAGGATCTGGACCCCAGGATCTGGCCCCCCAATGCTGCATCCAGGATCTGGCCCCCTTGTGCCGCATCCGGGTCTGGCCCCCAATGCTGCATCCAGGATCTGGCACCCAGGATCTGGCCCCCCAGGTGCTGCATCCAGGATCTGGACCCCAGGATCTGGCCCCCCGGTGCTGCATCCGGGATTTGGCCCCCAGAATCTGCCCCCTAGTGCCGCATCCGGGTCTGGCCCCCAGGATGTGGCCCCCCAGGTGCTGCATCCAGGATGTGGCCCCCAGGTGCTGCATCCAGGATATGACCCCCCCCACCCCAGTGCTGCATCCAGGTTCTGACCCCCCTGGTGCTACATCCAGGATCTGGCCCCCAGGATCTGGCCCCCCCTTGCTGCATCCAGGATCTGGCCCCAAGGATCTGGCCCCCCAGTGCTGCATCCAGGATCTGGCCCCCCCTTGCTGCATCCAGGATCTGGCCCCCAGGATCTGCCCCCCCCTTGCTGCATCCAGGATCTGGCCCCCAGGATCTGCCCCCCCCGTGCTGCATCCAGGATCTGGCCCCCCCAGTGCTGCATCCAGGATCTGGCCCCCCCTTGCTGCATCCAGGATCTGGCCCCCAGGATCTGCCCCCCCCTTGCTGCATCCAGGATCTGGCCCCCCCAGTGCTGCATCCAGGATCTGGCCCCCCCTTGCTGCATCCAGGATCTGGCCCCCAGGATCTGCCCCCCCCTTGCTGCATCCAGGATCTGGCCCCCAGGATCTGCCCCCCCCCTTGCTGCATCCAGGATCTGGCCCCCCCAGTGCTGCATCCAGGATCTGGCCCCCCCTTGCTGCATCCAGGATCTGGCCCCCAGGATCTGCCCCCCCCTTGCTGCATCCAGGATCTGGCCCCCAGGATCTGCCCCCCCCCTTGCTGCATCCAGGATCTGGCCCCCCCAGTGCTGCATCCAGGATCTGGCCCCCCCTTGCTGCATCCAGGATCTGGCCCCCAGGATCTGCCCCCCCCTTGCTGCATCCAGGATCTGGCCCCCCCAGTGCTGCATCCAGGATCTGGCCCCCCCTTGCTGCATCCAGGATCTGGCCCCCAGGATCTGCCCCCCCCTTGCTGCATCCAGGATCTGGCCCCCCAGCTGCTGCATCCGCTCTCATCCAGACCCAGAAGCATGGAGCAGCGGGTGGATGATGACAGCAGCGTCCAGTGATGGCAGCCAGCGAGGCGCGCGGACCTCTCCGTGACATCACAGCCACATCAAAAGGCCCGAAGCGCCGCGACGGCTCCTTCTAAACGCATCAAAGTTAATCTAGTTATTAATGTCTGCCATGGCGGCTGCTTCCTCACATCATTCAGAAGAGAAACAAAGAAAAAGCTTCAGCTTCACTGACAGCAGCCAGAGGCGGACCAACCTTCCGGGAACCTTGGCGTTCCTCCTCCAGAAATTGATCCGGTTGTCGGTGGCCATAGTCGGCAGGATCGCCCCCCCCTCAGCGAAGGCGATCAAACACGAAGGCGGCGGTGGGGGGGTCTGCTTCCGCTCAGCTGGCTCTGCTCAGCCCCGGGGGGACCCACAAACAAGGCCGTACCTGTCGCTCCGCTGCGAGGATGGGCAGAGCGGCGCACTGGAAGCCGCCATCTTGGACAGAAACTGCCGAGGCGCGTGATTGGCGCGAGGCTCGTACCTAGCTGACAGGTGCAGCGCGTGGGGTGGGGGCTACCGAGGAGCTGAAGGACAGGATCCAACCTCACAGGGAGGGGGGCTAAAGTTTAAAGATGGACGCCAGGAAAACAGCCAACGGTTCATCAAAGGAAACAACAGAAGCTCCAGATGGGAGCAGCCCTGCTAGGTGGCGCGCGCACACGGGGGGGGGGGGGGTGGGGGGTTAGAGTAGACTGGTGTCACTTTGATAACTATTTCAAACCCACTAACATAAAGCCAAGGATTCCTAAAAATCTTTAATTTTATTGGGTTTATATGACAATCTGCAGATTTACTAACATGAAAAAAAAACCTGTTATCTTATTTTAAGGTTAAAAACTCTCATTGCACTGACAGATTATCTTATTTTCCTGTTCAGATTAGGAACAACTACAGTTATTTTCAGAAAATTCACATATTTTCAGATCATTTTTAGCATATTTCAGTTTTAATGGATTTAATAAAAAGAAAAAAATATGTAATTTTCTCATCAGGGAGAACTGGGGTGGAACAGCAGCAGAGAAGAAGGAATAATATCAGCAGGAATAATAAGCTTTTTAAAGATCTGTTGACTGTTTTAATCCAGTGCATGACTCATGATAATCTCTATGCGATTATCAAACCATCATAGGTTTGCAAATCAGAATACTTCCCCTGTTTGTGACCTTTGCATCTCATCTGCTTCTCCTTTCTAAGAAGCTGCATTTACAGCTTCTCTCCACAAGAGGGCAGAGTTTCTCTGCCCTGGAGAAGATGCGCCTCAGTCAGAATGAAACCAGTTCTTCCACAGACTGTTTACAGTAAATGTCACCTTTACGGAAACATTTGGAATCCACTGTTCATATACAGAATTTAACAAAGTATGCAAAATAGTATTTGTTGCTCTGCTGCATCTATTAGGAAGCACACTCTCTCAGTCAAATACACAAGGAGTCTTGCCAGAACTAAAAAAAATTAGCAATTGCCTATTAGAGATAAAAAAATCCAATAATCATTTTATAGGAACAGCCTCTAAATGTAAAACCTTTCATAATTTTACTGGAATTAGAAAAATTGGAATAATTAATGATTCAGGTAACACAGAAAATATTTAAAATATTTAAAATGGCCAATTCCACCAAAAGTAAAAGAAGAGCAATATAGAATAAAATGAATAGTTATTATCCAACAGCAGAAACTCTTAAGAAAAGATTTGGATTTGAGGTGGACGCCTGAAAATATTGAACATCTTTTCTATTCGTGTCGAGTCACAGGTCACTTTTGGCAGAACCTGCATATTTGGTTAAGTAAAGAAATAGATGATCTAACACCTTTTGAGATAAATCAAATATTAACATACAATAATGTAATTTATCTGACATGGTGAATATTTTATTGAGTATGGGAAGATATCATATACATGTATGTAAATGGGGAAATTAATAAACCTTCATTAATAAGTTTCAAAAATGAATTCAAAATCTTCTATTCATCTTTATCTCTTTTAGCCTAAAAATATGGACGTAAATAAAAACTGTAGAGACATGATGTCACAACTTCAGTTTTTTTGACTTGACAAAACTCTAAAGTTGACATGATGCAAGGAACTGTTTTATTGCAGAATGAGTCTCTCCTTTAATTGTTGATTTTAAAACCTACATATGTTTTATGTCGTTATACTTTAGGAGGTTGGTTTTGTATGTTTCCACTGGTTGTAATAAAACCGCCTGTTTGTTTATTTATTTCTGTTGCCTTGCACAAGTTAAGTTAATCTCTTTTTTATAAGAATGAAAAAAAATGTACATGAATGTTTTCTTTCTCAATAAATAAAAAAAAAAAATGACAGTAAATGTCATTTTTTGTTAATCACTGCCCGTTCTGCTGAGAACAGATGCAGAGTTGAAGCTGCTTTCTTCCCAGAAAGAATTGGGGCGTCAAACTGCTTCAGCTGATGTTTAGAGTTGAGAGGAACCAGGTGACTTCCCAGCATCTGTTCTGGCATCATATTCAAATGTAGGTAAATGCAGAGCTTGCAGCCGGGCTTTGGTTTGGTCAGATATTCGAATGGCAGATGCTGTTTCTCTGTCTGTTTAGGGAAATCACAGCAGGCCCCTCCCACCTGTCCTCACCTCCGGCCTCCAACCGACATCAACTGACAAATATCCAGGTGAGGCTTAAAGTCTGCTGCTGACTCTCTAGTCATGTTTTAAACTAAGTGCAGCTCTGACATCATCGTTAGATGAAAAAAACACATTTTTCTTTTCGACTGGAATAAAGTATTTATTTGATTTCCAGTTTCCCAGAAGTTGGCCTGTTTGTCTTTGGAGGAAACCTCTGGATTGAAAAGAAGATTCCCTCAGTCACAAGGCTGAGCTGTGTGGAAATATGCGGGGCGGCTGCAGTTGCCTTGGGGGACAACCGTTTGCTGAATGACTCCTCACTTTATATCTACTTTTACCATCATGCAGCTTCACGCTTTTTCTCTCCTCACTTTAAATCCTTCCCTCGGTTTTAGCTTTCAGGACCTCTAGAATCCTATGTTTGCTTCTGAGGAGCATTAAAATCAGGGTAAATGTGTTTTTTAAAGCCACATGCTCTGAGATTTCTGTTGTTTTTGCTTTCCTCCCCCCCTGAAAGAACAGCATTGTGACTCTCCTCCTCAGCGTTACCAAAACTTCTCCAGCTGCCGTCTTTATGAAAAGAGGAACTTTTCTTTCATCCTTTTTTCTAAAGCTGTAACTGAAGGAATTAGGAGGTTGAAGCTGGAGCGTTTTCACAGCTGAGGTAAGTTCACTGTAAAAAATACTAATCTGAGTAATTCCTTTTTTCTTAAAGTAAGCAGAGGTGTCAAGCAACAAAGTACAAATACTTCATTACTGTACTTAAGTTACTGTACTTTACTCCATCACTTATTTTTCCTCCTACTTCCTACTTCTACTCATTACATTTTCACACCAGTATCTGTACTTTCTATTCCTTACATTTTTAATAATAATAATCAAATTGTTTTTATTAGTTTTTCATTTTAAACCAACAGACATCCCGTCCAAGGCATACAAAACAAAACAAAGACTCCATAATTACATCACATCATTCCTTACATTTTTAAATCAAACGTTCGTCGTTACTCTTGGCTTCGGTTTAATGTTTCTAAATCTTTATTTCCCGTCATGTGCTCCATCCAATGCAGATCATTGGCTCCACCCACATCTAGTGAAAACTAGTGTGATTGGATGAGTCATAGAACGCAAACACTCATTGGTTAGCTAAAGGAAATCATCAGAAGCAAGCAGGTGTTCTTCAAACTGCTAACGTGAATTGTCTATGCCATGCTACAATGTGGGATTCAGAAAAAGATGTTGAAATGTCTGAAAGGTCGGACACAGGCGAGAGCGTATCGGGAGACGGAGACCAACAAGACCTCCCTCATCCTTGGCCCTATCTCAGAGAATTTATAGAAATAGTTGAAAAATTGAGCTTTCAATTCTTAAAGTGGCTTCTGACTATTTTTTAAAGGTTACTTTATACTTTTGTACTTTGTTGTTTTTGGAGCACATACTTTTTTCACTTTTACACCACTGAAAATAAATGCATTTTTTCTTGAATTTAGAAGGAAAGTGAGACACTTTGCCAATGGAACAAGACAATTAGCATTTAAAATAAGAAAAAAAAACTATTGCTTTGTCTTATTTCAAGTTTATATTGTCTAATTATCTTATTTTAACCCTTTAAAGCCCGATCCAAGAATAAAACAAAACAGAAAATTACTTTTTTTTTGGTTTAAAGTCCTTATTTGGCCTTTTAACAAAATATGTAAAAAGAAAAAACAGAAATACATTTATGGTATTAATAATTTATTACTATGCGATAAGTCAAGATTATTTTTTGTGTAGTCTTCTACTGGCTGTTATCAGGTATATCTAATTGTGTACAATAGGATTTTGAGCAGTTTTTACCAATAAGTTATGCAAAAGGTGTCAGACGCAAAACATTTCAGAAACCGTATGTATCAAATATGATACATTTGGCATTACAGGGAAAAGAGTAAAAATCCTCATTTAATTGGCAAATCAGCCTTATTTACTTACTCAAATTAAGGATAAATACACTTAATTTAAGAATTTTTTTACTTATTTCTAGATGATTTTTGCAGTGTCTTTTCGAATCAGGGTGATGAAAATGTTTCCAACATTAAGTTGTTAAAACTCACTACAGAAAGCGGATTCTCCTCTGAACTGCATGGAGATTAAACCAGAGACCGTTTCCCGCCCCAGGTTCATGGAGATATCCGACCCGGTTCTGGTGGCTGGCGGGTCGTCGCTCCCTGCGCCTGCTCACACCGACCGCGACCAGGCCGTGAAGGATGGAGGATTCTCAGAGAAAGGTCAGGCTGCTGCCTCACAGAGAGGAGCTGTGTTTTTATCGTATGTCTGTCGACGCTTTGCTTTTATCTAGAGTTCATTTTCTAGGCAGATTCCTGCTGCATCCTGATAGAGCTGAAATAAAACAGGCTCAGATTTCTAAATGAATGAATTCCTAAACCAAACAGGATGATTCTGCTGATTTCTGTGACTGAGGAGGAAAACATGGAAGGAGAGCCCTGCTCTGGGATTCCTCAGAGCTCCGCTCTAGGCCTCCTTCTTTTCTTTCCTTTTACTGAACAATATAAATAGATGAAGTAATAATCTTTTAGCAGATTCTGGTTATCTTTCAGTGCTTCTAGCCTACAAATGGTCTATTTTTACACAATGAGTGGAGTTACTGAAACAAATACACTTTTTAGCAGTTTATCATCTTCGTGTTTCTTATTGGTTAGGATGTCTTCCTGTGTGACCTCAGGGGGCGGGGCTTTACAGGAAACCTTTGGTGCATTTTGAGAAGCTTCCTTGTCTTCATATCTACTCCTTTGTCCTCGGTGGATAACATCCTGGAAGCAGGGGCGGATTTAGGACATTTGGGGACCTAGGCAAGGACAGGCAGGGGGCCCTCTGAATGAGAAGACAACACATAAAAAGGATAGAGAAATGTTAATAGAATAGACATCCATTATCTGTTCTAGGTTTTGTCCCTCTCTTGTTCTTGTTTTCCTCTCTATGTTTTGTACTCAGCTGACTTTTCATGCTGTCTCTAAAGGAATGAAAGATTTTTTCCAAGCACTAAGCTCACTTAGCTGATTGCTCCTTCCTGTGTTTCCAAAAAGGCCAAAGTAAATAACCCAGTCCTTCTTTTCACTGTAGACAAGCCATGATTTTATCAAAAACATAATTAATGTGCACAAATAAGGAATAGCTGTATTAACCATACATGCAAACAGAGTTTTATGGGGCCCCCAGGAACTTGGGGCCCTAGGCAACTGCCTAGTATTGCCTATAAAGGTTGGAATCAGCTGTGGGGTCCTGTTTGGGAGTTTGGTAGTAAATCACATTCTCTTTGTGACTAACATCCGGGTCTCCCCTATCCTGGTAAATCTGCTCTTCTTGGTTTGGTGATGATCTGACTGAGGAGCTTCAGCAGAGGAAGAACAGAGCATCACTTGGACAAACGTCCTCGTTTCCATTCAGCTCTTAATGAAAGATCCTCATCTGTCACCAAGCTGTCAGTCAGCTGTTTCTGCTTTGTTTCCGTTTATATTTCTTCTTCTAAAGCGTGTGGATTTATTTAAACATCTGTCTAACCTTTACTCATCCTCTCCGACCTGATGGGATCCTTTACGTTGGCCGAGGTATTGCTGTGACTTTCTGGGTGTGCAGCAGCTGACCCCGGATCAGATTGAGGTTGGTGACATTTCACAGCTCGCTGCCTTCATATGGCACATTAACCCTGGGATGAGACTTTGTATAATAGGATGGATAAATCTGGCAGAACCCAGCATCCGTCATGAAAAGGGAATCACCAGATTACTGAGCTAGATTTAAAACGGTTCATTCGACTGTGGAGCGATTCACCAGGGAAAGCCTTCCCTGCCTGTTTGCATAACGTTCTCGCACTTTGTGTCATTTTGCTCGATAGAGAGAAGCAGACGTGAAAACGGAGCTTTGCACTTATCGTAAAACAAAGTGTGACACCGTTAACTGCTGCTCTGCTCTTAGTGAAGATCCATCTCTGCCTCCCAGTCGTTATCACCCCCCCCCCCCTTATTATGGATTCAAATCAACCCCCCACCCTCTGAAAAACACACACACTCCGACACACACACACACACTCGTCCTGCTATATGTAGTGAGGACCAAATGTTGACTCCCATTAATTTTAAACCCTTTTTATTCCATGATCCTTAAACTAAACCTAACCATTACCAATGCATACCTAACCCTAACCCTAACCCAGTTTAAACCTTAGCCCTAAACCTAAGCATCAGCAAAATAGCTTGTGAGGACCAGCAAAATGTCCTCACTTTGCAACAACTGGTCCTCAATCTGATGGTGAAATCAGAAAAATGGTCCTCACTCTGAGGGCTAGACAGGTACACACACACAAGCACAGAGCGACCCCTTCGCTCCCTTCAGTCCACACACTCTGTTAGCTTTGCATGATGGTGAGTTTGGAGTGTGTGTGCAGCAGACTGGGTTATGAGCGTGAATAAAGCGCGGTGGTTGACCGTGTGCATTGTGTTTTATGAGATGAGCAAACTTTAATGACTCTGTCTCCAGTAAATGGCTGTTGATTTGTGGCCAAGCTGTCGCTCTGCTCTCTCATTTAGACACACAACCACTCTGCATACATATAGAAATGACAGTTTGGTTTGATAGATGCTTCTGCTTAATGTATGGAGAGATTTAAGAAGTCATGTTAGACGTTATTTCATATAAATAAAATGCATCTAAATGCTTTGAACTGAGCTGAAATAACTTTTCAGAAGTGGTTGAGTAAAAGGAATTTACCATCTTTAAAACCCTGATATCTGGCTTCCTTTGACCCAATATGCTCCAAAACAGCAGAACTCCCTCAGTATCTGTTGTTGTTGTTTTTACCATCAGAGCTTCATGTTTTTGAACCGGAAACGGTTTCATATCCAGGCTCTGTGTGATCAGCTGTCTGACTGAGGCAGCCGAGGCTCAGAGAGCAGGAAGGGAATCTATGATGCTGATGGCGCTGAACCAGAGGAAAGAAGAAATACGGTCGGTTACAGCAACAGTGAGGATTTCCTGTCAGGATTTCCTCTGATACTGATTCACCTCATTTAAAATCACAGGCAGTGATTTAATAACAGACGGTAAAGAGAATCAATAAGCTGGAAAGATGGCAGCTTTGCAGGGCAGTGATATAACTCACAATATTTCAACCATTTTGGAATTCACCCACCAGTGATGGCCGGTTTATCGCCTGTTTCTAAATTCATGTCACTCTAGATTTGGGGTTTTAAACACAAAAGGATAAATAAAAAAATGGGATGTATGGAGCAAAGACATGAGGAGCAGGAAGACTATGTAAAATCTTAGCTTCTGTTTATTTTTCTTACGCTTTAGTCAAAATAAATACAAATATATCCTTGTTCTAATCCTTCAGTTAGAAATATGCAGATCATATTTTAAAATGTTAGAAATAAATTTACTTTATTATGTTCTAAAACTTTAAGGGGAAGTATTGAATTGATTAAGTACTTGATTGGACTTTAAATGGATAAAGTGCAGTGAATCTATGGGGATTGGTGGTCAGAGAGCCGGATGTTGGAGTTCTGCACTCAGCAATATCCCTGCTTTCAAAAACACAGATGGAGCAAAGGTTTGGAAAACAGAGCTTTGTTTTTAAGAGGGTTAAATGTTTCTCTCCTACACTAAACATTGTCTTTGGATATCTTAGCTAAGCAAGTCACGTGACACAGACATACAGGAAGCTGCAGCCGCCTATCGCTGCAAACACCATCATGAAGGGAAAAAGGGAGGGTTGGAGTTTAAAATCTGTTCTTATTAACAAAGTATGATTTAAAAAATTGTCTTTAATTATATCTTACATAAAGAACAAAGCAATACACAGAAATTTGAAGGGAAGATGCTCAGTGCATCTGGTCCTCCAGCAGCCTAAGCCTATAACAGCATAACTGCAGAGATAGTTCAGGAGAACCTGAGCAAATCCAGCTATAAGATGGAAAGTTTTAAGCCTTAACCAAGGTGTCTGCCTCATGGACAAAAACTGGAGAGGAACCTGAAATATTTTTCACTCTTAAAAACTCAAGGAACCACCAATAAAAACCTACAGTCTGAGATCAATTTGCTTTATTAAGAACATCAAGAATATTTTTCTTTATATTTTATTCTTTTATATATTGACTAATAGATTACAATTTAGGCTTCTGAGTCTTAGTAACAGTTTTTATATTATATAACATGGAGTCAAGACAGACGCTATGTTAGCTACAAACTGCACTTGCTAATTTTCAGACGTAATCTTTGTGGATTACGGGTTCTAATGAAATATCTGCCGTCTGTAAATCTGTGTTAGCTGTGGATTAGCAATCTCAATTTCCCTAATCTGTGTGTAGAGTTCAGTCCAACTATTCCAGGGTGATACCAGCGCCACCAGTGGCTCCTTCCTGCAGGGAAAATGACATTCGGCGTCTCCTTAGTAAGATTCTATCCCTGGAGATGAGTTCCTGAAAACTGGGCTGGGGAAGGCTTTTTGTATTAACCTCTGATGCATGAATTATGAAAGCCTTGATCAAGATTTTTTTCTCAAGGGTTTTTCTTATTCTTAGGACATGAAAATTTTTTTTTAACTTTTTTTCCCCAAAAATATTGTTGTTTCATGAAGTTACAGATATGTCCACTGGAGTGGACTATGCGCACATGAGAACTCAATATAAAATATTATGAATTTATTAAAAAAAAATAATGATCTAGTATTCTGTTGTAAAAAATGCAGACAATTGATTCATTTTATGCTTTGAAAAATATTTCAACATGTTTTGTTTAATTTTTTACATTATAAAGGCACAATGTTAAGAACCGAATAAGGAAACCAATGACACTCCAATGAAATTCCTCAGGATCTGCTGCTGCCTTGAATGTCTCCTGAAGTGTACTTAGGAAGGGTCTTATAATGGGGAGCCTATATGTGTTTGCTGGGTGGTAAGCAAAGTTATTTACAAAGTGGAGGTACCTTAGGATTGGCTCATATCTGTTCACAGACATGGCATTACCAATTATTTCAATTCGTAGTCCATCTTCACTTGACAAGTATATTCCTGCCCTTCAATACTGAATGTACCCCATGATCAAGTCGATCCCTAAAAATGTTTGCATTTCATCTCCTGTCAGATTTCATTTCGCTTTCTGGAGAGCATACAAGTTGGTGTTTTGCACTATGTCATCAATCAGATGAGCTGGAAACAGATGTCTGAAACAATCCAAAGGATCTCTTCCCTCCACATTCAATGAATTTACACTCTCCTAGAAAAGAAGGCAAGTCTCCATCAAAGTCATTGTTTTGGATTTTCCAGATATATTTATGGGCTTCAGTACGGTCAGGTGCCCTGTGCCCATCATCCTCAGCGTCCTGATCATGCTGAGCTTCCTCTGTATCCTGGCCCTCATCACCCTCACTTTCCTGTTGGCTGCCCTATTCTTCACTGTGTTTGAAGTCTAAAATATAAATCATTGGTATAGTCATTTCAAAAAAGGTAAAACAAAAGTTAAAAAAACAATCCACTGGACTTTATTTTCCAAGTTTGAAGACATTTCGCTTCCCATCCAGGAAGCTTTTTCAGTTCAAAACAGTCACACAAACTACAGCTAATCTGCAGAGAGTACACACAAAATACACTAAAATTTAAATTTTAAATGAATAGCTTATATGTATAACGTTAAAACACTGATTATTAGCAAAACCATTACAATACACAGTAACGCAATATATGACTTATGTTGAAAAAATGTAATGCCTGATGCATGACGTCCACTTCATTGGACACATGGTTAATCGTAATTTGCTGCATATTAAACAAAAAAATATATATTTTAAATTGATAATATCCTTTCTTAGATATTACTGTAAATCATTATATTTTTTTTACCTGTTGGGCTCTTTTACAACAAGTGGATTGAGAGAAGATGCCAGCACTGGTCGACAGGTGTTGCTGATTGTTGGCCATCTTGGATTCAGATTAAATTTAATTGCAGTTACAATGACTGACCACTACCTTTACCTCAATGGAGTGGGGCAGCAGAGAGCATTCTAGACATTAATATGTAGTTTCACTATAGAAACCATAGAATTAAAGAGATATTTCCTTTGTAGTAGCTGTCCACTACAGTGACCACTATGTGCCACATTGTTGTATGATTTTTAAAAAGTTGTTTGAAAATATTAAACTTCATCACAACAAAAATGCTAAAATGGTTTATTATTTGAATCCCCCCCCCCTTCAGTGTCCACCATATTGGATCAGTTCATTTGCTGCACATGTTCAGAAAGGTCCAAACAGACAGCAGCAAACCATTTGAAAACAAACCATGCAAAGAACAGTGTTGCCAACTTAGCGCTTTAGTCGCTATATTTAGCCACTTTTCAGAACCCCTCTAGCACTTTGATTTCTAAAAAGCTCCTAGCGCCAAATCTAGAGACTTTTTTCTGCTACTGGAGACTTTGGAGACAACACCTAAAAGCAGCGAACTCTGCTCTCCAGAGCGAGTAGATTGGTAACCCCGCCTCCTGCTCTCCTCTATCTTGTCTGCTGTCATGATTCATGCAGCTATTATTTCATCCAAATGAAAAATGGAGAACAGATAAGCAGATCATGGCTTGTCTACAGTGAAAAGAAGGACTGGATTATTTACTTTGGCCTTTTTGGAAACACAGGAAGGAGCAATCAGCTAAGTGAGCTTAGTGCTTGGAAAAAATCTTTCATTCCTTTAGAGACAGCATGAAAAGTCAGCTGAGTACAAAACATAGAGAGGAAAACAAGAAGAAAAGGGACAAGAAGAGAGGGACACAACCTAGAACAGATAATGGATGTCTATTCTATTAACATTTCTCTATCTGGAGAATGGGGCTGTTTGATGTGTTGCCTTCTCAATTCAGAGGGCCCCCTGCCTGTCTTTGCCTAGGACCCCACATTTCCTATATCTGCCCCTGGTAGGATCTTCCTATTTTTTTTTTTTTTTTTTTTTTTTTTTTTTTTTTTTTTTTTTTTTTTTATTTAACCGGGGGGAAAAATCCATTGGGATTAAAAACCTCTTTTTTAAGGGAGTCCTACCAAGAGGCAGCAAAGTTACATAAGAAACAGATACATTAAAATAAATGGCAGGTACATAAAAAAACAAAAAACAAAAACAACATATCAAGTAAAACAATTAGAGATCATTGAGGTTGCTTCAAATTCTTTCAATTTCAACTCAAAAGCATTTAAAGATAAAAACTCAGTCAATTTCCTGTTTCTTTTTAAAAAAATTCTACGCACCAGGAGCTGCGTAGCTAAAAGCTTTCTTCCCTATTTCTGTTCGGGCAAAAGGAACAGAGAGCAACAGCTGATGGTTGGATCTCAGGGCAGAAGAAGTCATGCTTTTCTCTGGAAGAAAGCTACAAATGTAAGAGGGCAGTAATCCAAGAAGGGCCTTGGAAATAAAAGTGTAGCAATGACGCTGCCTTCTGGTAGAGATGGAAGGTCACCCCACCTGAGAGGACAGGTCACAGTGATGTCATGGCTCTACAGTCTGTGATGAACCTTAATGAAGCATGGGAAATAGAGTCCAACATTTGAAGACATGAAGAAGAAGCATTCTTATAAAAAAGGTCACCATAATCTAAGACCGATAAAAATGTGGCAGAGACCAGGAGCTTTTTTACTCCAAAAGAAAAAACACGTCTTATTATGAAAGAAGAAGCCCAGTTTAATTTTTTATTTTAAACAAGTTTATCAATAAAAGGTTTGAAGGTGAGGGAGTCATCAATTACAATACCAAGGTCATTATATTCATATGCTGAGTCTCCTAATGATAGAAGTGCAGACAGGTTAACCATCTGGGAATATTCAGAAACTTGATCTCTTGATTTTTCTGCAGGACTTTATGCAGATTTGATGAGTTCTTGGAAATATTTCCTTTTTCTATGATGTCTTTCTAGAGTTTCTGTACGGAAGAGGATTAGGGCCACTGAAAAAAAAAAAGTTAACTGATTTTTAAATTTTATTTCAGTTTAACATGGGAAAAAAGTCAGAATTCTGATTTTTTTCACAGAATTCTGACTTTAATCTCAGAATTCTGACTGAATTCTGACAATAAAAAAGTCAGAATTCTGACTTTTTTCCCATACTAAACTTAAATAAAATTTAAAAATCAGTTAACTTTTTTTTCTTTTCCACTGGCCCTAATCCGCTTCCATATTTCTGTCTCTCTGTTCTTCCAGATGGAAATAATGAGGTAGAGAGCGTCTGCTGTAATTCAGGCAATGGCCAGCAGGTGTCACTGTTGCCGAGTGTTTCAAGAGTCTCAGAGACTCCAACTCTGTTTTATTTTGAGGGTTTTTTTTTCTTCCAGCAGTTGCAGCTCTTCTTCATCACTTTATTGCATCACCGTACAGCCGTCCTGACAGCCATGTTGATCTGTCCATCTGTCTTGTCTGCAGACTGTGAGCGCGCTGACAGTGCAGCAGGTGTGCCCTTTTGATTTCACTGAAATGTCAGATGGCGGCGCGTTGAGGAGTGTTTGTGTTATGAAGTTTGAAATGATTTCCCATGTTCTGCTCTTCCTCTCTACCTGTGTCAGCTCCTCGGTGTCTTTTCTCCCTCACTTCATTAAGCGGCGGCGCTGCAGCAGCCATCCCACCCAGGTGTGCCGCACCTTGTTGACTTTAGGCTCATTAGGAGGCCAAATGAATATGACCAGTTTTGACATTAGGCTGCAGCTGGAACAAATGCGCCAGCCCCCCCCCTCCCTCACCAATTTCTTACCAAGCATATGCAGACGTGTGCCTGCCTGTTTTTCAGGGAAAAGCATGATGGGTTTTCCAGCAATATTGGTAGATGGGGCCTGTGTTTCTGAATTAGATTGCACGCTTTGATGCAGAGACAGATTGTAAACTGTGCTTTTATTAAATCCTTCATTAGGATTCATCAGTGAGATTGGATCAGAAAAAGGTCACCGTGCAGAAGCAACCCCCCACACTTCTTTCCTCTTTGTGCCCCCCCCCTGCATGTATATCTTTCAGTGTTTACCCCATCTCCGCCTTTTTGACTCCACTCAGCAAAGGCAGCACCCTATGCTCGCTTTCCTCCCCCGCCAGCTTTTACCCGAAACAAATTTGCAACGAAAATGGGTAAAAATGATGATCATGGGCCTGCTGCAGAAACACAAGGTGAAAGTGACATTATCCCACCCCTCCACCGTCTCTCCTTCGCCCCCCAGCCCGGCCGTCCTCGCAGCCTGGCGCCGGTGGGGCGGCTGTGCCACAAATCATTTGTATTCTCTCATTTCTGCAAGCGGCCCGTGATGTTGCTTACTGCTTAGCGAGCAGATGACTTTTAGAGAGGAGAGTGAATTTGGAGGAATTGATGACGAGATGGGGGGGGGGCGTCATTTGCTGCGCGCGGGGAACGTCTGTGGGAGCTGGAATTGAGAGGGAAATTGTGTGCACCATATGTCAAGTTGTGCAAAGGAGGGTTTCATTGTGCTCCGCGTATGTTTGTGTGTTTTCTGTTGCAAAATGAACCATCTGGGTTGTTTATTGAATCACCTTCACCATTTTCTGTGTTTGCTGCCATTAGAGCTGGAGATGTGGAGCACAGATTGACTCTAGCTTAGTGTTTGGTCATCTTTATGTCAGCTCACCCTTCCCCCATCTGTTCTTCTGCTTCCTTGAATACTTTCTCCACAGTCTGAGCACAGGGGTCCTTACAGGCAAACTGGGATTATTTCACCTGCAACACAAACACATTTATCACAGGGCCTCATCAAGCAGCTTCATCCCTGCTACAAGCTTTCATTTTCTCACCCCTACCCACGCTTCCTCCCACATTCACACACTTGCTCACACATCCCTCAGTGAGGAGTAAATATAGAGCGGAGACAGAGTGGCACAGTGACCTGCAGAGGAACCCGCACTCTGCCTGCTACTTCCACTGGGGCCCGTGCTTTCAGGAAAGCCATGAATACTTCATGGCTTAGTCACGGGATGCGTGAGGCAGGGTGGTGGAAACCAAACGGCAAAGTCTGTGGAAGAGCACTGCAGGCGGCTCGGTGGGGCTCGTATGATGTTACACAATATGCAGGGGATGTGTTGTCAGCCGCCGCTCGCTGTAAAGGAAAACTGATTCTCATTTTCAGGTCTCTGGCTTCGTCTGACTGCATGTCAGCATCTCCTGTGTTTCCGCCCCACTGCCCACTTTCAGCAGCCGTCCTGTTCTTGGTGGTCAGCCCAGAGGCAGACTGAGAGGTGGCCGTCATCTAGAAGGAGCTGATTGTGACCCACATTCATAGGATCCAGTGGGCCTCAGGGCAGCTTCAGGGAAGTGGTGTCCTCTGCGGGGAGCAGCGTGGCGAGGCGGGGACTCAGACAGGGCCTAAATCAGTCTGACGAGGCTTAAGGTCTGGTTATCATCGCAGCAGTGGGTCGCAGTGAGCTTGTCGCAGATATTGATTTATGCCCAATATTGCAGTGTTGTCTGGTTTATGTTATTCCACGCCACAACGCACAAGGGACAGTCAGGAACTAGCTGTGGGTCTAAATCCGGCCGAGGCGGTGAGGAAGTGGGGGGAAGTTTGTGCGACAGTGGAGGGACATGAGGGCCAAAAAGAGCGGGGATCCAGGTGGAAAAAGGGTCCCAGCGTTCACACACACCTCGCTCTTCTAGCTTGTCCGTCTTTATCAGTCGTTTTCCACAATGGCGGCCATACAAACAAAACAATCCGGTAAGAAACCAACAGGAAATACGCATAGTGTAGAGCGGATGTAGATTTGACCAATCAGAGTTCTCCTGTCTGCGTCACCTACAATTTTGGAGAGGTGCAGCAGAGTGTCTGCGGCAGGGGGCGGGGCATATCTGCATTAACTGCGACACACACACACAGACCAGCTATTTCTGAGCATAAACCAGCCGTCAGACTTGGAGCCGACCAATCACAGAGCAGGAGGCGGGAGTTAACGTTTGAGCCAGGATTTCCCATAATGCAACAGTGATTTTCTAGTAATACAGTGGTGGAGATTGCAGCTGGAACTTCAAGCTTTTTAATGATGGCTTCTATTGTATCCTAAATGAACTGCATTTAACTTTAAAAGATCACCATGGCTGCTGGAAGAGTTTTCCTTAAAAAACAAGATTTCTTTTACTACCCCGAATAGTTCTCTGATTGGTTGGAACCTGTTTCCATGGAAACTGTTAGTCCCGCCATTGAAATCAGGCTCCTTTCCAGACTGATCCTTTACGACTGAATCAGCCTTTTCTGGCTCTGCAGGGCCACATAACTCTCTGTGACGGGCTGCGCTCGGCCTGCGGGCCCCAGGTTGGACGCTCGTTATGTAGAGTGAACATTTCAGCCAACAGATTGAAGACTCCTGAAAATATATTTGATTACTTCCCTCGATTTGGTTTTTAAAGAGGAAGTGAAATACTTAAGTTCATTTTTACCAATTTTCTAAATCACATAAATAATTTAATGAACTGTTTTAAATTAATTTTCAATTATTTAATGGTGCATTTTTTTCTCTTATATTTAATATTTGAATAATATATTAGATAAATAAATAAATGTTATAATATTTTTATTTCTTGGGAATTTTTTTTATTTTATGACACATTCATTCCTTTAGATATTTCATTAAATTATATTATTATTTTTAATCATCTTGTGCCCCCCCTGTCTTCAGGTGCCTGAAGCTGTTTCAAATATTTGGTCTTTGGTCTTTTTTATAGCTCAGACCTGCCAACAATCATAATAGATTATTTCCTTTTTATTAACAATAATCATCTGCATTAAATAAACCATTGATATTGCTACTGGAGGCAGAAGCAGTCTGGGTCAGAATGCATGCAGCCATTTTGGTTTCCTGCTCTGTGAAGGTCAACCAAGCTGTGACCCATCAGGGTCTATCCCATCCTCTGCCCAATGTCAGCTGGACACCCCCCCCCCCTCCCCCCCCCGGTTATAGTCACTATTTGACTAAATGCAGGAATAAAGGGTCTGCCTCATCGACACCACAGACAGAGGAGAATAATCATTTCTTTAATAGAATAAACAAGAAGAGCAACCAGAAGTGATTAAAACAGGATCCACGGCTCCTTTTAAAGTTCAGAGGTAGAAACGGAGGTCTGTTAGTGTGGAAAGTATTGACTCGATGTGAGTCAAAGTTCTGCCGGATAAAGTTGGTTTATCTCCTCATTGCGGATGTGGAGCGGATCCTCCAGTAACCGGCGCTTTGTGCCGTTTCAGGTGCCACACAGAGTTATCTTGTTCAGCAACAGAGCCACGCTTGTGACAAACTGCAAACTTTTCAAACAAGTTGGAGAATAAGCCCTTTGATTCCCAAAGCGTGCGTAGAAGCCCTACTTTCTCAGACCAGGTGGGCTCCATTCAGAGGGAAATGTCTCCCTGCAGGGGGAAACTTGCAGGCTGTAACTCATGAACGGGACAGCTTTGAAATCGTTCAGGCGGCGGCTGACTTTCTGCAGACACTGAGCTCCTTTGGTGGAGCTTTAGGCCTCATGAATAATTCGCCTCGTCTCTGTCCTTGTTGTCGGCTGCAGAGTGGCTCCTGTCTGAGGCAGACAGACGGAGGAGACAGAGGACTCTTTGCTCTTCAGCCTCCTTCCTACTTCCTCTTTCATTTAGGCAGAGAGGAAGTGTCAGGGTTGGAGGTTTGAATCTGTGAATAGGGAGGCAGATAGAGGAGCCATGCAGCTCTGTGAAGGTTTAACGGAATGAGTGACGCTGTGAGGAAGACTCTGCCGCTTCATCAGCTCCTGTTGTTCTTCCGCTTTGAAGGAAAAACTTGACATATTAAGTAAATGTATGTGGTTCATTTCCTAAATTTAAAGTAAGAAAGCATCTGAAGAAGAGTGATGAAAATACTCCAGATGGGGAGCTCATGTTGGTTTAGCTTCACTGAAATGCAAAGAGAAAAAACAATCTAAAAGTAAGAAAACCTCTTAAAATAAGTTCAGTTCAGTTTATTTCTATAGCGCCAATTCACAACAAGTCATCTCAAGGCACTTTCCAGTTCACCAGATCATCCAGTCAGATTGATTCAAAGTTTTCTGTCTAAGGAAAACCAGCTGATTGCATCGACTCATTGACTCTTCAGCAATCACTCACACTAAGCACGCTTGTAGCGACAGTGGAGAGGAAAAACTCCCTTTGAACAGGAAGAAACCTCCAACAGAACCAGGCTCAGTGTGAGCGGCCATCTGCTCACACTGAGCATGAAGAGAGCACATCCAGTTAGTCACAGTCAGAGAAACAGGACTACACTGGAAACAGGCCAAGCTCCAACATCTATAAACAAAGGTTTTGATGGCAGCAGCACAGCTGATATTTCTCTCCAGGATGGAGTCACAGCCAAACAGGAACAGACCAGATGAAGCTACTATGAGAAAAAGCAGAGAGAGCAGAACGTTAGAGATTGAACTAACAGATTCTGCAGAGTGGGAGAATAGAGATAGAATGAAGCAGAATGATGAAAAAGGGGTCCCTATGTCCTCCAGCAGTCTAAGCCTATAGCAGCAGAACTATAGAGATAGCTCAGGATAACCTGAGCCACTCTAACTAGAAGCTTTATCAAAAAGGAAAGTTTTAAGCCTAGCCTTAAAAGTAGACAATAAAGTAAGTGCCATTAATATGAACAAACATAAATAATCTTATACCAGGGGCAAAATATCTTAATAGCCTAAAACAAGAGAAAATAGACTTATAAACAAAAAACAGCACTTTCTAATAGTTAATTGTTTTGCAGAGTGAAACTAAAGAAGGACACCGGCTGAATGTCAGCATGTTTTATTACACAGGAAAGTGACTGAGGAAATCCAGAGGATGTAGTTAAGATCATGAAGTTTTTTCCATAGAAAGCTGTTCCATAAAGGCCCCTCTGCTTTGGCTGCTTAAAAAAAACCCTTTAGGGGAAGCTCAGGTACAAATGTAAAGAGTCTATCTTGTATCTGTGATGCTGCCATCTGTTTGGACTGTGATGTTAGAATGACTGGTTTCCACAGTAGACAGCAGACCAATGAATTTATCTAGCCCAAAAACAGAGAATTAGAGTTGGAATTAAGTCTAGATTAACTCTGTTACAGAACAGATCCGTTTTCCTTATTCATTTCTTACAGTTTTAATCCCCTGATCTATCAAATGTATCTACAAACCTGAGTATTATGATCCATGAGCAGCTTAGTTAGACATAAGGAGGGTCAAAACAAACCAAACACACAGAAAGAAAATCACCGTTACCACCTCTGGGATGCCGGGATCAAATGTCCACACTTTCATTCCCTCATTTATCCACATCAGGGAAAGGAAACCCAGCTGGAATGACTATGAAGGAAGTATTAAATCACAGGAGAAGGAAGATCACAGAACGAATTGCAATGTTTGGCAGGAGTGGTAAGGAGACCAGCATCTCCAACCTCACCATCTACGAAACCAGTAACACACCACTGGTGTTACTGGTGCCACACAAGAGGACATGTGCTTGGACTTCTTTGCTCACTTTGAAGTGCAAGGACCTGAAACAGCAGCAGTTCTAAGGGCTGCTAGGTCCTCGTGGCGCCAGAGCACCAGGCGAAGTCCACACTGAGGGCGATGGACCCCTGGAAGGCTGCTGGACTGCACAGGTTGACCAGTAGGGTCCCCAGGAAGTGTGCCTCTGGTCAGGTCTTTACCAAAATCCCGTTTATCTCTCTCATAGTCCTTCATCAAACTCTCAGGTTTGCATTTAATGCTAATGGATCAACTGAAGATGCCAAAAGTTTCAAAGTAATATGCGCCACTTGGAGCACAAAGCTGCTCTTTGTTAATTTCAGGTCCGGTTTTATCATCATATTCCCAGATAGATTGATAGCAAAGCCATTAGACACTGGTCCGCCTCCAGCTCCGGCTGCTGGATCAGACACTGTATTTCTGATTGGACTGCAGGCAGGGCCGGTTCTAGCCCTTTGGTTGCCCTAGGCGAGATTGAGTTTTGCGCCCCCCCCCCCTCACTTTTGCCGTGCGAAATACCAGCACTGTTTTCAGCATCTGTTTAGTGCTTCATTGAGTTGTGTTTACAGTTCCACAAAGAGTGCTGTGCGGTGAATTGTGCCTACAGTTGTGCAAAGTGTGTTACAAAATTGCAAATTGAGTGCAAAGCAATGTTTGTTCTTTTAGTTTTGTGAACTCAGTGAGTGGATTTGCTATAAGTATTAATAGTTTTAGAAATTGTGCTATAAGAATCAAGGTTGTGTTTAAGCATTCAGGAAAATCTGTAACTTAGCATGGAGTGATGCGTAGACAAATACCACAATAGATTTCAGTACCTTTTCTTTTTTATTTTAAATAATTTATTACACACTCAAAGTTAGGACTGTGCAAAAACACTTTTAACCATCTGTAAGGACACTTAGGTAAAGTATAACTAAAAAACTGGATTGAATCAATGAATGAATTTATTTCAGACAATTAACAAATGTAACACACATTAAACAAATATTAAATAAATCAATTTCAGAAATTACCAAATAACAATAAAAAATAATAAATTTAAGAAATTCTTCAACCAAGGACTACATAAAAAAGTAATTGATAAACATTAAATTAAATTTTCTGTTCCAGTTCAATTAAATCATTTGAACATAAATAGAAATGAGATAAACAAAATTTTCCTCTAAATAAAATATATCAGGTATATTTACCCTGATTTCTGACATTGATTAGTGATTAAAGAAAGGATTAACCCTCTACAAACAAAAGTGCTTTTATGAATACCATTACAAAATTAAAAGTTTGAAGTTGTTGTTTTTTTTTTGTTCACATATTCTATGATGAACAGCCATAACTTCATATATTTTGATGATTATTTGTACATCCCTTTTGAATACTCAATGCAGATAATCACTACAAAATATTTTATTTATATTAGTATCTTCTACCCATTCTCAAGCTAATAATATAGCACATAATTCTGAGAAAAAAATGATGTCAACATTAGGGATGGGGATCGTTAATATTTATTGATATCGATACCTTTATCGATACTCCTTATCGATCCGAGTCTTTATCGATACCACTATCGATACTTTTCTGTTATTTGGTGGAAAGACGATGCAACAAAATTTTATTAACAGAACTGGTATTGCTTCTATTGCTTAACAAGTGAGCATAACAAAAACGTTTCTAGCCTTCAATAAACATGGCTAATGTAATAGGCCACTTCGAAATGACATACAGGTGCTGGTCATAAAATTAGAATATCATGAAAAAGTAGATTGATTTCAGTAATTCCATTTAAAAAGTGAAACTTGTATATTATATTCATACATTACATACAAACTCATATATTTCAGATGTTTATTTTGTTTAATTTTGATGATTACAAATGACAACAAATGAAAATCTCAAATTCATCATATCAGAAAATTAGAATATTACTGAAGACCAATAAAAACAAAGGATTTATAGAAATGTTGGCCAACTGAAAAGTATGAACATGAAAAGTATGAGCATGCACAGCACTCAGTATTTAGTTGGGCCTCCTTTGGCCTGTATTACTGCAGCAATGCGGCGTGGCATGGAGTCGATCAGTCTGTGGCACTGCTCAGGTGTTATGATAGCCCAGGTTGCTCTAATAGTGGCTTTTAGCTCTTCTGAATTGTTGGGTCTGGTGTATTGCATCTTCTTCTTCACAATACCCCATAGATTTTCTATGGGGTTAAGGTCAGGAGAGTTTGCTGGCCAATTAAGAACAGGGATACCATGGTCCTTCAACCAGGTACTGGTAGCTTTGGCACTGTGTGCAGGTGCCAAGTCCTGTTGGAAAATGAAATCTGCATCTCCAAAAAGTTGGTCAGCTGCAGGAAGCATGAAGTGCTCTAAAACTTCCTGGTATGTGGCTGCGTTGACCCTGGACCTCAGAAAACACAATGGACCAACACCAGCAGATGACATGGCACCCCAAACCATCACTGACTGTGGAAACTTTACACTGGACTTCAAGCAACGTGGATGAAGTGCCTCTCTTCTTTTCCTCCAGACTCTGGGACCTTGATTTCCAAAGGAAATGCAAAATTTACTTTCATCAGAGAACATGACTTTGGACCACTCACCAGCAGTCCAGTCCTGTTTCTCTTTAGCCCAGGCAAGACGCTTCTGACGCTGTCTGTGGTTCAAGAGTGGCTTGACACAAGGAATGCGACAGCAGAAACCCATGTCTTTCATACGTCTGTGTGTGGTGGTTCTTGAAGCACTCACTCCAGCTGCAGTCCACTCTTTGTGAATCTCCCCCACATTTTTGAAGGGGTTTTGTTTCACAATCCTCTCCAGGGTGCGGTTATCTCTCTTGCTTGTACACTTTTTTCGACCACATCTTTTCCTTCCCTTCGCCTCTCTATTAATGTGCTTGGACACTGAGCTCTGTGAACAGCCAGCCTCTTTAGCGATGACCTTTTGTGTCTTGCCCTCCTTGTGCAAGGTGTCGATGGTCGTCTTTTGGACAACTGTCAAGTCAGCAGTCTTCCCCATGATTGTGTAGCCTATAGAACTAGACTGAAAGACCATTTAAAGGCTTTTGCAGGTGGTTTGAGTTAATTAGCTGATTAGAGTGTGGCACCAGGGGCCATCAATTTTGAACCTTTTCACAATATTCTAATTTTCTGATATGATGAATTTGAGATTTTCATTTGTTGTCATTTGTAATCATCAAAATTAAACAAAATAAACATCTGAAATATATGAGTTTGTATGTAATGTATGAATATAATATACAAGTTTCACTTTTTAAATGGAATTACTGAAATCAATCTACTTTTTCATGATATTCTAATTTTATGACCAGCACCTGTAAAACTAACTAGAATATATTTTCACAATTGTTGGTTAATGTATTGTCTACTGTCACTTTTCATCATGTTTTTAGTGATTAGGAAAATATTTAACAAATAAATAATTGTATTTTAAATTAAATGTAATTTTTAATAAATGTTGGCATCAGTAGTTTAATTATATATAGAGCAATATACAACTGTATACTCATGTTTCTCGCCAAAAACAAAATTTCCCGTTTTCTTTACGTTACACTTGAACGCATCATGATAACCTAATTGTCGTTTTACTGAGCCAATCTGAACACATCATCACGCAGCACGTCTGAAACTTTATTTACTTTTCAAGCTAACTAGCTTGTATGCTTCCGATTACAACACGGATTTCACAATTAATATTTTTAACTGACCGGACAAGCTACAAAGTCTGTGTGCGCTCACCAGTGGTACTCTGAGTGGATGATGAAGACGGGCCCGACCGCGAGCAAAGTTAAGCAAGTACGTTTGCTTACAATTTCATTCCAAAATATTGGTGTACATGCTGCAGTGATTGACGTCACGACTTCCGGGTTGGAGGGCGCTTGGAAAGTGATCAGAATCTTTTCCGATTTTCTCTTAAATGTGAAAAAAAAAAAAAAAAACGGTGGTATATTTATTTGTTCATATTTTGCTATTTATATATACGTAAGGTTAAGTCAAACTGACGGACGCTTCATAACCGGTTTAATTCGCTTTTTTTTTCTAATTCTATGATTAATGGGAAGTAAGCCTAAGGGCGACGCTAGAGGGCGCCCCCAACACATTTGTCGCCCTAGGCAATTGCCTAGCTCGCCTGTAGCAATCGCCGGCCCTGACTGCAGGTTTATAGCACTGTCGCTCTGCAACAGAAAGGTGCTGGGTTTGATTTCGAGCCTGGAGTCTTTCCCATGTGTGTTTGAGTGTTCTCTGTGTGCTCCTTCTTCCCACAGTCCAAACAGATTACTGTTAGGTCTGTGTCTCTAAGTGACCCTTAGGTGTAAATGAGTGGGTGCGCCGCTTGTCTCTGTCCAGGGAGTCTTTTGGCCACAGATTGCTGGGGACAGGAACCAGCAGTCTATAGACCACAGCTCTATACAGCCCAAACGGCATCCTCATGTTTGGTGACTATATGACAGTGTTTGGTTGATCTTCCTGGTCATGACGATAAATAGGTGATTTTGAGGGTCAGGAGAAAGAAGTCTGGTCTTCAGTCCACCACCATTAGTGGGGAATGTATGGGGAGATTGAGCAGCTTTAAGGTCCTGGGTGTAGGGGTGGGTATTGGCAAAGAAGTCAAGATTCGATTCGAATCACGATGCATCACGATACTTGAAATATTGCGATGCATCGCAATGCGTTGCAATATTTTCACTGAACACTGTAGGACAAAGATCCAGCCCTTACCAGTGGCTGACTGGCTGGGTGTGATCTGGATTGTGTCTTCAATTGATACATAACTGAAAGCAACTGAATTCATACATAGCTGTATTTATTGAAACGACTTTTGGAGGTGTTGCCATGGAAACAAATACTGGACACAAATATTACTCTTACTGGCATGGACACACTGACAAAATGATCTTAGGATTCATCAAACTTAAAATAACAAAATAAGGATAATCAGTGCCGTTTACATGGCCTCACTGGTCCTTTAGACCAATGAAATGAAAACATTCAAATGTATATTTCCCCTTTTGCAAATGACGTGCATCATATCAATTTAATTTTTACCGACTTTGTTTTAAAGCCAAAATGCATCCAAGCAGGGCGAATTTTCTCATTCTCCTCCATATTTTGTTTACGAATGACTCGTCTCAGTATCCCGCGGCCGGACATGCTTGTGACTCAAGGCAGCGGGCGTCAACACATCCGCAGCGACATCTGCTGGACTGGAAGTTGTATTCCACTTGGTTTGGCTGATGTGCGCCAACCATTCATGTATTTTATTTGTTCATTTTTTAAAATTTAGAATCGATACTTGGCGTCAAGAATCGATGCAGTCATGACGATTATTTTGCACACCCCTACCTGGGTGTGTGCAGCGATGCAGACCACCAATGGAGCGTTGACTCCACCTCTAGAGTGAAGATGGATGGGGAGTGTTGGCCTAGTGGTTAGAGCAAAGGAATGGGACTCTGAGAGGGTTGCAAGTACCCGGTTGATCCCCACATACTGCCACTATGGCCCCCCCACTGCTCCCCAAGGGGATGGGTTAAATGCAGAGGGTGAATTTCTCCATTGTGGGACAATAAATGGATTTACATTACAAGATCACCACTGTCTGAACTTTTCACTGCTGGGCTCAAACTTTACAGCCATAAACAGCTTTTCAGCATTCTGCCCGTTTGTCTGTTTAATCACTCGGTCAACCAGGTTGGAAATCATGGAGTTTGATGACAAAGGAGATTTAATTATATGTGAGGCTTGAAGGGGTTCATCCGATTAATCATGATTAATTATGGAAAAAGTGAATTAATTTAGTGTTTTGGAATGATCTCTAACTGTAATATGGTTAATAAAACACCCAGAGCAATTATCAGGTCAAAACTGTAAATATAATAAAAAATAACATATAATAACACATTTTGCATTTAGAATTAAAACTTCTCTACTTTTAATACACTGAGTAATGTAAATTTAATAAGAGTATCCCCTTGAAGATTAACTGATGGATTAAAAAATAACCGAATCGATTGCTAAAATCAGGGATAGCTGCAGTTCTACTCTGCACGTTCATCAAAATAACTTCTAAATTTACCAATTTGACTCTGAACAAACAGAGCAGAAAAACTGGGAAATCACATTTTTTTGTAAACCTACAATTTTTCTTCTGAGTAATTTTTCACTAACGGATTTTTGCCTTTCCGTCTGTAATCTTACGCTGCATCTTCAGACTTTTCTTTTTCTATATATAAGATTTTTAGCATCACCTTCATTTTGCAGTTTAATGTGAACTTATTCAATATTGTCTTTAGCTTGAGTGATTGACGAGTAATGTTCTACAGAGAAAGCTGCAGAGCTCGAGCACATCTCTCTGTTGGACACACGAGACAAACAGATTCTTTCATGTGTGGCTCTAGTAGAGAAAAGGCTTTTCTAAATTATGGCTGCGGAGTTATAAGAACCAAAGTGGCTTCTGGGTTGCATAGGCCCGGCTTTATAACAGAAGTTTTTGCTGATTTCTGTAGCTTACTGTTAGCATGTCAGCCATGTAGGGCTCGTTGATGTGTTTACGTGTTTGCATTATTCTGAGCAAAAAGAGATTGCTGCATTACAGGAGACCAAGACAGAAACAGCTCTTCAGGCTGAACCACCTGCCCACTAACCCTCTGGGAAAAGTTCGCCATTCCACCCCTGGATCTTCAGAAGGTGCTGAAAAAAAAAAGTAAAACACAAAAATGACTGGACTTTGTTTTTCAAGTTTGAAGACGTTTCGCTTCCCATCCAGGAAGCTTTCTCAATCTAGTTTTGGTTTGAGCCATAACAAGGCTTTGTTGGGCTACTCTATAAATAAACTCAACGTTATTCCAGACATTTTGAATAGAAAAAGCTTCCTGGATGGGAAGTGAAAATGTCTTCAAACTTGGAAACAAAGTCCAGTAGATTGTTCTATTTTAAACTTTATTAACTTTTTGAAATCTTCTGAAGGGTTAACCTGCAGAAAGAGCAGGTTACCTGCTCAATTGAGAATTCCTACAGAGTAGTTCCTAA
Source organism: Cyprinodon tularosa (assembly GCF_016077235.1). NCBI lineage: Eukaryota > Metazoa > Chordata > Actinopteri > Cyprinodontiformes > Cyprinodontidae > Cyprinodon > Cyprinodon tularosa. Next base: position 269,943 of record NW_024039643.1, read on the forward strand.
GCTGCACAACAATGCATGAAAGATCATCTGCCCTTCTTCCTCCCTGATGGACCTCTTTAGACTCCCCGCCTGAAGGGAGCGCATAGCATTCAGAGGGACTGCACACACCCAGGACTGCTGCAGTCACCACTGACAGACTCAACAGCAGTTTTTATAATATTGCTCTAATGCAAATCAATGCATTTTGGGGATTAAGAGCAGAAGCTGACAGAAAAGAGACAAGGAGGAAGTTAACACCACCTCTTACATGGATTATGTTGAGTCATGTAAGATCTCTGAGAAAAAATGTACGATGCAATCCAAGCTCTAACAAACAACCAGCCAGAGTACCAGGAATCTGGTATTATGTGTTTCAATGAAACATGGTTTAGCTTTTGGCCATATGAGCAGAAAAAAAGGTTAAAGATGAGCGGCAGAAGCAAGGGTGGTAGATTAGCAGGGCTGGTGCCATTCACCGATTAGCCTAATTACAAAACTTCAGAGGTGCATGAATGACCTCGCGTGGCGGTAGCTGGCAGCGGCCATGCTAGGTGCACAATCGTGTCACTATTGTGAATATAGACTTAGCTTAAGAGGCCATCGCCAGAGTGAGCTAAACAATCTGGTAAACTTATATATTAAAGTACAACCTCAACTCTAAATGATGTCACAGACTCTGCATCGCCTTGATAACACCAAACCAAAATACTGCAGATTTGCACCATAGATATTAATGCTCTGAACTTACAGATGTCATGATGGGTTCACTAAAAGCGACCCAAGAATGCAGAACACCACTAACGGACACAGGGATGAAAGTTTAACAAGTTTATTATGCACAAGCACACAGGATGTACTGGTTCTGGTTCGGGGCCTGGATACTGGTTCACCGGAGTCTGCGTGAGAGACAATCAGTTAGCGTTGCCAACAGAGGATTGATTTCCAGAGGATCACTGATTGTACCTTGAGGGTTCTTGAGGTTAGTTTTGGGAGAGTCACTGTTGAGTCTGGAGAGGAGTTCATCAGCAGAGTCCGTTTGCTGCTTCAGTGTCTCACGTCTATAATGAACAGACCTTGGTTTGGGTTTTCCAGCTCAAGTCCAGAGCTGCTTGGAGGTTCTCTGAGATTCTTCAGGTTTGGCTCTGAGGGTCGGCTCGGCAGGTTAGCTCTTCCAGAGCTTTCACAGAGGAGACACAGGTTTCCTGGAAGACAGAGACAATGGTTAGAATCCAGGCTGGATTCAAAGTCAAAGAGTTTCACTGAGGATCTAGGCTTAAGCGCTGACCAACTGGAACAACACTGCGGCGTTGAGGCAAGGTCTGAAGACAGCTTAAGTAGTGGATCCTCTGATGGTCCCTCAGAGGATCCACGGCGGACTCTGCTGGAGAAAGGTGGAATTTCTCCAGCTCCCAACAGTACCCCCCCCTCAACGACCGCCCCTTGGCGGTCCGGAAGAGGTTGAAGGGCAGGAATGCTCGTACTCCTCGATAAGGGCAGGATCGAGGATGTACGAGCCCGGAACCCACTGGCGATCCTCCGGTCCGTAGCCCTCCCAGTCGACGAGGTACTGCCAACCGCGACCTCGTCGACGGGAGTCCACAATGCGACGGACAGTGAAGGCCGGATCACCATCGACCTCCAGGGCGGGTGGTGGGGAGTCGGACGGTGGGCACAGAGGGCTCGAGGAGACAGGCTTGACTTGAGACACGTGGAAGGTAGGGTGGATTCGGAGGGACTGAGGTAGTTGGAGACGGACGGCTGAGGGGTTGATGACTCGGGTGATCTTGTAGGGGCCGATGAACCTAGGAGAGAGCTTGAGGGGGATGTCTCATGTGGATAGCCATACCTCCTGGCCCACAGTGTACTCGGGGGCGGGACGTCTCCTAGAATCGGCGAAGCGTTTGATTGACTGAGAAGACTGGTTGAGGGTGGCGATGGTTTCCCTCCAGATCCTCTGGCAACGGCGGATGTGCTGGTTTACGGACTGGACCGAAATCTCTCTCTTGTCTGCGGGGAAAAGTGGAGGTTGATAGCCGAGACTAACCTGAAACGGGGATTGACCAGTGGATGCAGATCTGAGGGAGTTGTGTGCGTATTCGATCCAGGGGAGAAATTGGCTCCAGTCCACGGGGTTGTTTGATGTGAGGCAACGAAGGGTTGATTCCAACTGCTGGTTCATCCTCTCAGTCTGACCATTAGATTGAGGATGGTAACCAGAGGTGAGAGAGG